>NW_012110752.1:532065-538127 GCF_000951045.1 Mandrillus leucophaeus | reverse complement strand
GCACCAGTCAGCACTCTGTCAAAAAGGACCAATCAGCTCTCTGTAAAGTGGACCAATCAACTCTCTGTAAAATGGACCAATCAGCAGGATGTGGGTAGGGCCAGATAAGGGAATAAAAGCAGGCTGCCCCAGCCAGCCAGCGGCAACCCACTGGGGTGGCGTTCCACACTGTGGAAGCTTTGTTCTTTTGCTCTGCAATAAATCTTACTGCTGCTCACTCTTTGGGTCCACGCTGCCTTTATGAGCTGTAACACTCACCGCGAAGGTCTGCAGCTTCACTCCTGAAGCCAGCCAGACCATGAACCCACCGGGAAGAACAAACAACTCCAGACATGCTGCTTTTAAGAGCTATAACTCTCACCAGCAGCTTCACTCCTGACAGGGAGATCAGGAACCCACCAGAAGGAAGAAGCTCCAGACACATCTGAATGTCTGAAGGAAAAAACTCTGGACATACCATCTTTAATGAAGAGACAGTTCTCAAAAGAAGACATTTATGCAGCCAACAGACACATGAAAAAATGCTCATCATCACTCGCCACCAGAGAAGTACAAATATCAAAACCACATTGAGATATCATCTCACACCAGTTAGAATGGCAATCATTAAAAAGGCAGGAAACAACAGGTGCTGGAGAGGATGTGGAGAAATAGGAACACTTTTACACTGTTGGTGGGACTGTAAACTAGTTCAACCATTGTGGAAGACAGTATGGCGATTCCTCAAGGATCTAGAACTAGAAGTACCATATGACCCAGCCATCCCATTACTGGGTATATACCCAAAGGATTATAAATCATGCTGCTATAAAGACACATGCACACGTATGTTTATTGAGGCACTATTCACAATAGCAAAGACTTGGAATCAACCCAAATGTCCATCAGTGACAGACTGGACTAAGAAAATGTGGCACATATACACCATGGAATACTATGCAGCCATAAAAAAGAATGAGTTCATGTCCTTTGTAGGGACATGGAAGCAGCTAGAAACCATCATTCTCAGCAAACTGTCACAAGAACAGAAAACCAAACACTGCTTGTTCTCACTCATAGGTGGGCATTGAACAATGAGAACACTTGGACACAGGGAGGGGAACATCACACACCGGGGCCGGTTGTGGGGTGGGGGAAGGGGGGAAGGATAGCATTAGGAGATATACCTAATGTACATGACGAGTTACTGGGTGCAGCACACCAACATGGCACATGTATACATATGTAACAAACCTGCACGTTGTGTACACATACCCTAGAACATAAAGTATAATAAAAAAAAAAAAAGAAAGCTTATTCAAAGAAATAATAATAGAAAATTTTTCAAAACTTAAGATAAGAGATAAATATCCAGGTACTAGAGGATCAGAGAACACCAAAGAGATTCTACTTGAGAAAGACTACTCAAAGGCACATAATAATCAAACTGTCAAGGTCAAGGAGAAAATCCTAAAAATAGCAAGAGAAAATAAACAAATAACATATAAAGAGTCTTCAATTTCTCAGATGACAGATTTCTCAATGGAAACCATATAGGCCAGGAGGACATGAGATATGTTCAGAGTGCTCAAAGAAAAATACTGGTATCCAAGAATATTGTATCCAGCAAACATAACTTTCACATATGAAGGAGAAATAAAAGTCTTTCCCACACAAACAAAATGGAAAGAATTCGCAATCAACAAATTCGTCTTTCAACAAATTCGTCTTACAACAAATGTTAAACGGAAGCTAGAAACAGTGGCTTATGCCCAGCACTTTGGGAGGCCAATGTGGGCTGATCACGAGGTCAGGAGATCAAGACCATCCTGGCCAACATGGTGAAACCCCATCTCCACTAAAAATATAAAAATTAGCCAGGTGTGGTGGTGCACACTTGTAGTCCCAGCTACTCAGGAGGCTGAGGCAGGAGAATCCCTTGAACCCAGGAGGCGGAGGTTGCAGTGAGCCAAGATTGCACCACTGCACTTCAGCCTAGGCAATAAGAGCAGAAAAGAAAGAAAAAAAAAAGAAGTAAAGGAACCTCTTCAAACAAGCTGAAAGCACAAAAAGCACTGAAGTCCAAAAAGGAAACATGTGAAAATATAAAATCCGCTGGTAAAATTAAGGACACAGACAAATTCAGAATACTCCAATACAGTAATTTGGTATACAATCCACTCATAGCTCTTGTATGAAGCCCACAAGACAAATATATAAAAAATAATAACATCTACAGCAACCTGTTAAGAGATAGGCAACATAACAATATTTAAATAAAGACAACATAAAGTCAAAATATAGAGGTCCCCACATTGGCAGTTAACATGTTGGAGAGTTTTTTCATTTTTTCTTGATTTGTTTGTTTCTATTCTTTTCTTTGTAATCTAAGTTGTCATCTCTTTAAAATAACTTGTTATGTCTATAAGATCCTTTTAGTAAGCCTCATGATAACCACAATGTGAAAACCTATAATAGATTCACTTTTTAAAAGAAAAGAAACAAATTAAAACATACTACCAGAGAAAATAACCAAAAAGGAAGACAATAAGAAGAGAAAAGCCACAAAACAACCAGAAAACAAGCAACAAAATGACAGTAGTAAATCCTTACTGCCCAATAAAAATACTTAGACTCCAATTTTCCAATTAAAAGCCATAAAATGGCTAAATGGATAAAGAAACATGACCCAAATATGTGCTACCTACAAGAAACCCACTTCACCTATAATGACATGCATAGACTGACTAAAGTGAAAGAGTGAAAAAAGATATTGCGTGCTACTTGACACCAAAACAGAACAGGAACAGGTATACTTACATCATGCAAAACAGACTACAAGTCCAAGAGACAAAGAAGGTCACCATATATGGTAAAAGAGACAATTCAGCAAGAGAATATAAATGGAAAATCTATGTATGATAAAGGAGACAATTCACCAAGAGAATATATCCATGCACCCAACATAGGAGCTCCCAAGTACATAAAGCAAACATTAATAGATCTAAAGGGAGAGATAGATTTCAACACAATAATAGTATACAACTTCAACAACTCACTCTTAGTAATGGACATATCATCCAACGGAAAATCAACAAAGAAAATCAGAGTTAAACTACACACTAGAGCAAATAAGCCTGACAATAACAGATACTTTAACCCAATGACTGCAGGATACACATTCTTTTCATCAGCACAGGGGACATTCTGAAGAACAGACCATATCTTAGGCTACAAAACAAGTCTCAACAAATTCAAAAAAGTAGAAATCATATCAAGTATTTTTTATCTTAATAAAATAAAACTAGAAATCAATAATAAAAGGAACCTCAGTAAATGTACAAACATATGAAAATTAAACAACATGCTCTTGAAGAACAAAAGGTTCAATTACAAAATTTTTAAATTTATTGAAACAATGAAAATGGAAACATAACATATCAAAATATAGAATGCAGCAAAAGCAATAGCAAGAAGGAATTTTATAGCAATAAAAGCCTATGTCAAAAAAGCAGAAAGACTTCAAATAAATAACCTAACAATGCACTAAAAGAACTAGAAAAGCAAGAGCAAACCAAACTCAAGATTAATAGAAGGGAAAAAATACTAAAGATGAGAGTAAAAAATAAATGAAATTGAGACTAAAAAAACAGAGGACAAACAAAATTAAAAGTCTATTTTTTGAAAAGATAAAAATGACAAACCTTTAGCCGGACTAAGGAAAAAGAAAAGACCCAAGTAAATAAAATCATAAATGAAAAAGGAGACATGATAGCTGAGAATACAGAAATACAAAGACCTTTAGAGATTATTATGAACTACCATAGAGTAATAAATTGGAAAACCTAGAAGAACTGGATACACTCCTGGACACATAAAACCTACTAAGATTGAACCATGAAGAAAGAGAAAACCTCAGCAAACTAATAACAAGTAATGAGCCTTAATTTAAAAAAAGGTTTCCCATCAAAGAAAAGCCCAGGCTAGGCATGGTGGCTCATGCATGTTATCCCAGCAGTTTGGGAGGCCAAGGCAGGAGGATCATTTAAGGCCAAGAGCTCAAGACCAGCATGCACAGCACAGCAAGAACCCATCTCTACAAAAAATAAAAATTAAAAAAAAATTAGCTGTGTGTGGTGGTGCATGCCTGTAGTCCTAGCTACTTGGGAAGCTGAGACAGGAGGATCACTTCAACCAAGGAATTCCAGGTTGCAGTGAGCTATAATCACACCACTGCACTCCAGCCTGGGCAAAAGAGCAATGACTTGTCTCTATTTAAAAAAAAATTTTTTTTAAGCCATGACCTGATGGCTTTATTACCAAATTCAACCAAACATTTAAAGAAAATCTAATACCAATTCTATTCAAATTCTTCACAAAATGTCGAAGAGGAGGGAATCCTTCTAAACTCATTCTGTGAGGCCAGCATTACCCTGATACTAAAATGATACTAAAATCAGACAAAGACACAAAAAGAAAGAAAACTGTAGACTAATATTACTGATAAAAAATAGATGCAAATATTCTCAACAAAAACTACCAAACTGAATTCAGCAACTTATCAAAAAGAACATTCACTGTGATCAAGTGGGAGTCATCCCAGAGATACAAGAATGGCTCCACACATGCAAATCAATAAATAAAATACATCACATTAACAGAACCAAGAACTAAAACCATGTAGTCATTTCAATAGATGCTGAAAAAGTATTTAATAAAATTTGGCTTCCTTTTATGAGAAAAAACCCACAAACTGGGTATAGAAGGAACATATCTCAAAGTAATTAAGGTCACAGTGACAAATCCACAGTTGACTGATCATACTGAACAGGCAAAAATTGAAAGCCCATCCTTTAAGATCTGCAGCAAATCAAGGATGCCAACTTTCACCACTTTTATTCAACATAGTACAGGAAATCCTGGCCAAAGCAAATAGGCAAAAGATAAAAATAAAGCATATTTAAATTGAGAGAAAGAAGTCACATTAGCCTTGTTGACAGCTGACATAATCTTATACTTAGAAAATCCTAAAGACTCCACCAAAAAAGGATTAGCACTGATTAACAAATTCAGTAAAGTTGCAGGATACAAAACCAACATACAAAAATCAGTAGCACTTATATGCCCCAGAAATCAAGAAAGTAATTCCATTTACAATAGCTACAAAGAATATAAAATACTTAGGACTCAATCTAATCAAAGAAGTAAAGATCTCTACAAGAAAAACTATAAAATACTGAAGAAAGAAATGGAAAAGGAAATGCAAAAATGGAAAGACATTCCAGTTTATGGGTTGGAAGAATTAGAATTGTTAAAAATGATAATTCTACTCAAAGCAATTTACCAATTCAATGCAATCCCTATCAAAAAACCAATGACATTTTTCACAAAAAATAGAAAAAAGAATCCTAAAATTTATATGGACCCACAGAAGACCCCCAATACCCAAAGCAATCCTGAGTGAAAAAACGAAAGCTGGAAGCATCACACTACCTGATTTCAAAATATACTACAAAGCTATAGTAAGTAAATCATCATGGTATTGGCATAAAAACAGGTATGTAGACCAATGGAACAGAATAAAGAACCTAGATATATATTCACTCATTTATGGCCAACTCATTTTCAACAAAAGTGCCCACAATACACAATGAGGCAAGGACAGTTTCTTCAATATATGGTGCTGGGAAAACTGAATAACCATATGTAGAAGAAAAAAACTAGACCCCTATCTCTCCCCATATACAAAACTCAAACAAAATGGATTAAAGACTTAAATCTAAGACTTGAAACTATAAAAACACTCAAAGAAAATATTGGGAAAATGCTCCATGGCATTGATCTGGGCAAAGATTATTTGTGTAAGACCTCAAAAGCACAGGCAACTAAAGCAAAAATCAACAAATAGGATTATCAAGCTAAAAAGCTTCTGCACAGCAAAGGAAATAATCAACAAAGTGAAGACATAACCCACATAATGGGAGAAAATATTTGAAAACTATCCATCTGACAAGGGATTGAATAGCCAGAATATATAAAGACCTCAAACAATACAGTAGCAAAAAAAAAAAAAAAAAAAAAAA
>NW_012110752.1:507210-532015 GCF_000951045.1 Mandrillus leucophaeus | reverse complement strand
AAAAAAAAAATCAATTTTTAAATGGGTAAAAGACCTAAACACAAATATCTCAAAAGAAAACATACAAATGGCCAACAGGTATATGAAAAAATGCTTAACATCCCTAATTATCAGATAAATGCAAACTAAAACCACAATGTGATATCATCTTACCCCAGTTAAAATGGCTTTTTTCAAAAATACAAGGAATAATGAATGCTAGCAAGAATGTGGAGAAATGGGAACTCTCATACACTGTGTTTGGGAATGTAAATTAGTACAGCTAGTATAACAATTGTATGGAGTTTCCTCACAAAACTAAAAATAGAACTACTATATGATACAGCAATTCCACTACTGGGTATATATCTAAAAGAAATGAAATCAGTATATTGAAGAGATGTTTGAACTGTTATGTCTATTGCAGCATTATTCACAATAACCAAAATATGGAATCAACCTAAGTGCCCATCAGTGAATGAATGGATTAAAAAAAGTGGTATATATAAACAGTGGAATGCTATTCAGCCATAAAAAGAATGAAATTCTGTCATTTGCAGCAACATGGATGGAACTGAAGGTCATTATGTGAAGTGAAGTGAAGTAAGTCAAGCACAGAAAGACAAATATCACATGTTCTCATTCATATGTGGGAGCCAAAACAGTGAATTTCATGAAGATAGACAGTAAATTGGTGGTTACCAGAGGCTGGGAAAGGTGGTGAGTAGGAGGGGATGAAGAAAGGTTGATTAATGAGTATAAATAAGCAGTTTGATAGAGGAAATAAGACCTAGTGTTGTGATAGGTGAGTAGCATGACTACAGTTTACAGTAACCCATTGTATATTTCAAAGAGCTATAAGAGAATAATCCGAATGTTAGCATAAAGAAAAGACAAATATTTGAGGTGATGGATACCCTAATTACACTAATTTGGTCTTTACAAATTGTATAAAGGTATTACATTACCACATGTACATCCATATGTACATCCATTATGTATCCACAAAAAAATAAAATATTTTAAAAAGAAGGTGGAAGACCTAGATTCCTTTCCACTTAAGTAAGGAAAGATAAACAGTTGGCAATGTTTTGCCTCATAAGAGGAGTGAAAACTATGCACATATTTAATAGCCCATTCTACTTGACCATATATTTGAAAAAGTGTCCTGTATGAAAGAGAGTACACTGATTCAGGTTTTGAGATTAGGGGAGTAGAGACAAGGAGTAAGGTAACCATCAATGGAACAAATGAGAGAAAGATAATATGAAAGTAGTTTTTATTCCAGTAAACTTTAAAAAAATTTTTTTTAACACTAAAGTGAACTTCTGTGATTTTCCTGTCACAAAAAGATATTTAATGGTAAGAATAGCAGCTAAATAGTAATTATTCCAGTACAAGCACTGCATCAAATCCTTTACTTGTGTTGTAATTTAATCCTAGCAATATTTTATGCAAAACACACCAGAAATCATCTTTACTGATACTTTTTTTATTTTTGTTTTTTGAGATGGAGTCTCACTCTGTCGCCCAGGCTGGAGTGCAGTGGTACAATCTCAGCACACTGCAGCCTCCAACTCCCGGGTTCCAGCGATTCTCCTGCCTCAGCCTCCAGAATAGCTGGGATTACAGGCATGCACCACCACATCCAGCTAATTTTTGTATTTTTAGCAGAAATGGAGTTTCACCATGTTGGCCAGGCTGGTCTTGAACTCCTGACCTCAGGAGATCCGCCCGCCTTGGCCTCCCAAAGTGCTGGGATTACAGGTGTGAGCCACCACAACTGGCCAATACTTTATTTAAATAAATATTTGACAACATCTATCCAGTTTAATGTATTCTACAAAAGAAATCCCAAGGACACAAAATATTTTCCTTTTAAAATGGTTTAATATATGCACACATAATGTTTTATGTTTTATTTTCTTTTTTATCTTTAATTTTGTTATTGCTATTATTCCTAAGTTGAATGCTTTCATTATTTTTCAATCTTTTATTTTCTAAGAAAAATGCATTTTAAAACTGCAAAATTTCTTCTGAGTATTGCTTTGACTATGTCCCATTTGTTTTGATAAGAGTCCTCATAATTTATTTCTAAATAGTTTTGCTTTGCATTTATACCAAGAACGTAGAGGAATATTTTACACTTCCAAGTGGACAGATTTACATGTGTGTGTTTATGTGGCTAGCAATTTCGATAATTTCCATTTTTATTGCATTGCACTCGGAGAATGCAACTTGTATGACCCCATTTACTTTGGAATTTGTTGATATTTTCTCTGTGGCTCAACATATGAACTGATTGTGTAAATTTCGGTATATTTTTTTAAATGTGTTGTCTCTGTTGAATACCAAGTTTTACATATATCTATGAGATATGTGTATGTTATTCAAATGCTATTGTATAATACCTTCTTTTTGTGATTTAGTCTTAATTTTTATGCATCATTAAGTTCTCCTTATATTTCTATCAGTTTTGTATATTTTGAAGTTGTTAGATTCATGAAGTTAAGTGACTTCTTAGTGAACTCTACTTTTTTTTTTTTTTTTTTTTTTTTTTGAGATGGAGTTTCACTCTTGTTGCCCAGGCTGGAGTTCAGTGGCACCATCTCAGCTCACTGCAACCTCTGCCTCCTGTGTTCAAGCGATTCTCCTGCCTTGGCCTCCCGAGTAGCTGGGATTACAGGCACCCACCATGCCCGGCTAATTTTTGTATTTTTAGTAGAGATGGGGGTTTCACCATTTTGGCCAGGCTAGTCTTGAACTCCTGACCTCGTGATCCGCCTGCCTTGGCCTCCCAAAGTGCTAGAATTACAGGCGTGAGCCACCACATCCGGCCATGAACTATACTTTTAATCAATATAAATATGTCTCATTTTTCCTTTTATGCATTTGGCCTTAAATTCCATTTTATTTTATATTGATACTCTAATACCAGCTTATTTAAACTTAACTTTAAATTTTTGAATAGTGTTATATTCACAGAGTTCAACCTTGAAAATGTACAAAAGCTATCTAAAGAAGTAGACTTTTCATTCTGGTATCCCCCAGACACAGAATTTCTCTCCCAAGACACAGTGTTATCTGTATGTTGAATATATATCTGGATTGGGGTTTGGGCAGGGAAAGCAGACATGTGCTTGAGCCACCATCTTGATTCAGACTGTGAATATTATTCCAGTGGTGTGAATGCAGCTAGAATACATTCTCTTGCATCAGCCTAGAGTTGCAAATTCACATGTTGGGCCCAAGGAGAATGTCTTGTGGTCTATCTTAGGCCCTGTGGTCTAGGGAAGCCATTCTGTATTCCGCAACCTACGCCATTTTCTAGCTTGGTGATGGGGAAGGGAAGTAGGAAGGCGGGAGTCGCGGTAGAATCCGGGAGGTGTTGACATGGATTTGGGCCCTGAAATTATCCATTTTGAAGAAATTTATTTCTTGAAATACCCACTCATGAGAGACTTTCTGATGTTTCAAGACTATTAGGCTCAACAAAAATCAACCAATCAACAGTTTTGACTGATACTATTGTCTCGATGTGGATAAGCCTTATAGACACAAGCTGGTTTCTCCTCCTGAGGAGCTTAAAATTTAGAGGCGGCTAGAAGTATTCAGAAAACAAGTAATAACATGAGGAAACATAAAACCAAATGTATGCCTCAGGATCATCCTTTTGGTCTTAGAAAAGCGGTAAATTCACAGAACTCCTATATACATATGTGAGTAATATATATGCCTATATATCTCTCTCGTTAAATGGAGCATTATTTCCTGCTGGCTGTTCTTTGCACATAGCATTTGAAAAACAGCCCCATGATGTTAAAGGGAATCACACCCAAAGTTTGATTTGTATTAGCTGGCCATGGACAGTTGTACCACAGATGAAGAATTAACTCCTCTCTTTCATTTATCATTTTCTTATTTTTTCCCCATTCTTGATCTGATCCAGTCTTCCTTTTATCTCTCTCCCCGTCCCTTTTCTTTCTTTCTTCACTATCCTTCTTCCACTACTTCTGATGAAGTATTCTCAACAAGCATTCTGAACAAACCCTCCTCTGTGGGCCTCCCCCCTGAGAAATTAGGTGGCTGTGTCAATGCCTCTGATGCCTATTTTTACACTCGTGTTTGTCCGGAGTCTGACGTGGTTTATCACAGTCTCTCCAAAGGCCTATTGTTCAGCACTTCAAGAAGAATGTTGTTATATTGACTGTTAGTGCGTCAGCCCGGCTCTCTCTGGAGGAGCTCTTGGATGAAATTAGATAATTTCCATTAGGAGACCGTGCATTATTAGTCCCCGGTGCCAAACTGGAGAATGAGCCAAGATGACTATTTCTGGCCAGGCTCACCCCAGGAAGGAACCTTCTTGGCTTTAATGGGATTTTGCTATTGTTGGTTGCCTTCTGTTTGACACCAGGCCAGCCCAGGGTTGAAAATTGTTTAGAAAGCTGCATGAAATATAATAGAGCCCCAGCCATTTGCTGAGGCACATTCCTGCACAATGTTTATTTTGAAGAAGGGAAAAAAATATATTGTCCTTGGCAGACAACAATTAAAAAAAAAGAAAGAAAGAAAGCAGTAACTTGAATCTCTGACCATATGCTTCTTGTTGCCAGTTGTGTTTAAAAACTCCCTGCTGGTATCAGAGAATTTCACACTAAAGTGATAAATCTTTTGTAATATTTATAAGCATCTTCACTACAGACCCAGGAAGATATTTGAAGTCATCAGGACTTTCAAGTTTGAGGCTGTTTTAAATGGGTGGATGATAAGGAGGGGAGGACTGAAAGAATATTCCAGGCTCACAGTGGTCCCAGTCTGGGCCCCAGATGTCGAGTTTACAAAAATCCCTCTGCCCTTCTCTCTGGTAAAAAAAAACCTTTCTCACCCAATTCTAGGATCTGAGCCTTTGTGAGCTGGTTGTGTTCTGAGCAGAGTTAATCAATAAAGTGGTGGAGGATGGTAGAAATAAAACTCCTATTCAGTATTAATGACATTCTAAGGATCGGATTTCGATCAGAGTTGTGGTGGGAATTTTAGGGCTTTTTGATTCAATAAAAGCTGGCTCATCATGAGAGTTGACTATAGGGCAAAAGTTGTCTCTATTTTGGCACTGCTATGGTAAGAAATGCCTAGGAATATTGAAATGTTGGACACCTTTGAATGAGATTGAAAACTGCTTTCCCTAAATTGCTTTCTTACAATCGTGCTTAGTGTTGCAGGCTTAGCCTTCTTTTATTGTCCAGTCCCTTTGGCGCTAAGTGTACATGCAAGAAAATGGTAAACAGAACAAGACAAAACAAAACCTAAGGTGGGGTCTCAATAGACAATCCTTGAAAAAGCAATTAAAATGTATTTATAAGAATTCCTTCGCTGAATTAAAATGCTGTTTCCCAAGACTGTTTAAAGATATAATCTTCAAGTCAAGAAGCCAATTCCATCAATTGACATTTAGATGTCTTCTGACTTGTTTCCTCTCAATTATTAGGCTTTAGCCTTGGCCGTTTCCTCTTTAGTTCTTTCAATAAATAATATGCACAACTAAGTCTTGACTGTCAACAACAATGGGGGAGAGGGGAAGCAGAGATAATTAAAAGATAATCACCAAAGCTAACCACCAAATCAACTTTAGACATAAATGTCATCCTTTTCCCATGAAATCTTTCATCAGAAATGCTGACCCATGGGCCAAAACTCACTGATGGGTGGTGTGTGACCCCTGCACAAGACGAAAAGGAGACAGGCAATTCCAAAATGCATGTGACTCATATATAGACCCTCCTCTGGCTCTGCCTAGATAACTAGGTCCTGTTTTAGCCTAAAGGAGACCAAAGCATCCACGGTGCTAGGAATGAGTTTCACATGGCAGACGGAATTCTAAGATGGTTCTCAAATTCTTGCCCCATGGCAGGTGGAATTCTAAGACAATCCTCAAATTCTTGCTCTATGGTGTACTTGCTATACATAATTCCCTCCCTATGAGTGTGGACGAGTCCTATGAATAGGGTGGGATATCATTCCTGTGATTAGTCTACATTATATTTCAAAAAATGAAGAGATTTTGCAGATGTAATTGAGGTCCCAAATCATTTGATTTTGAGTGAACCAAAAACAAGGTTATCTTGCAAGGGTTTGACTTAATCAAATCAAAGTCAAATCAAATTAAAGGAGGCATGTGTCCTTCCTCAGGAAAGAGGCACTGCCTTAGTCCCTTGGAGCTGTTATGGCAAAGTACCACAGACAGAGTGACTTGTAAACAATAGAAACGTATTTCTCACAGTTCTGGAGCCTGGAAGTCCAAAATCAGAGTGCCAGCATGGTTAGGTTCTGGTGAGGGCTCTCTTCCTGTTTTGTAGACAGCTGCCTTCTCAAATGACAGAAAGAGAGCTAAAGAGCTCTCTGGAGTTCCTTTTATAGAGGCACTAATCCCATTAATGAAGGCTCCATCCTCATGGCCTAATAACCTCTCAAAGGCCCCATCTCCTAATATGATCACATTGCGGGTTAGGATTTCAACATACAGATCTGGGGGAGACCACAAACATTCAGTCCATAACAGATGCTCTCCTGCAGCTCTTAAAAAGCAAACAGCCATGCTGTCAACTGCCTCTGGAGGGAGGCAGCATCTAGGAGTTGAGGACCTTGGTCCTACCCTAGGGAGGAACTGAATTCTGCCAATACCCTTCATGAGCTTGGAAGTGGATCCCAAGCTCCAGATGAAAATGCAGCTGACCAACACGTTGTGCCTTGTGAGACTCTGAGCAGAGGACATTGTTAAGCCATGCCCAGATGCTTGAATGATGAAACCATGAGATGGTAATGTATGTTGTTTTACACCACTAAACTTGCTGTAATTTGTTACACTGCTATGATAGATAACTAATAACAACCACCCTGGGGACAACGTGACCAGTTCCGAAGGTCTGAAAGCTCTGAGTCTGTTGATGCTGCAGGGCTCCAGATGGCAGTTTATCTGTGGGCTTAAACCTACAGGGGGCTGGAGGCTTTTCAGAGACGGTGCCTGAGATCTCTCAATTGCCTTCAGCTGGACATGGCTGGTTGCCTGGGGTTCCTGAGGTCTTGAGGAAGCATTGGCTATTTTCTACCTGAAGCAGCCTTGCAGAGAGTGGAAATGACCACCATGAGGCCACACCAGTCTGGGAAGGAAAGTGCCTTTTGATATTTATTAACCATGTAACTTGGTCAAGTCATTTAAGCTCTTGGAATCTCAGATGTGTCAAAGGGAGATAATATAATTTTTAGAGTTATTTACAGAAGTAAATAAATAATCTATATGAAACACCTAACCCAGAGACTGGAATATAACATGAATTTTCTTTAAACTTAGCTTAAGTGCTGTCAGACAGCCTTAGTTCAATTCTGCCTCTGCTGCTTGCCAGTATGTTACTTAACTGCTCTCTGCTTCCACATGATCGTGAATAAAATGAAAATCACATTCGTACTTATTGTATACAGTTGTAAGTATTAAATAAAATAATTCAAGTAAAGCACTTATCATCTGCGTGGCACATAGTAATGTTAATCTGTGTAGTTATTATCCCTTCGCCCCCAACGCCCAAACTGGAATTCTTCACTTCCTCTTCCATAGTCTCATGAACTAATTGAATTTCTAAGATAGCACTTCTCATATTCTCAGATACCTGTATTGTAAGAAGTTGCATGCATGTCTTTCTCTCCCACTCTACCTTTCACTTTATGAGGCAGGAGCCATAACTGATTTATTTCTGCAATCTACCCCGAGCCTTGTCTATTACCTTCCATGTAGCAGATGATCAAAAGCATTAACTTGACTGAAATTTGAATTATATTGAACAGAGCTAATGGCAGATAGGTGCTGCTTATGCACCCCAAGAAATACCAGTGACCTTGCAGAATCACTTGGTCTTTTCTTCTTGGTAGATCAAGTTGGACCAGATCAATCTGTCCCTAGCTTTGGTTGAAATATCCCTACATAAAGAGTTGTTCATATCATTGATCAATGGACCAAATGAGCATTTATTTTCTGGGAGATGTACATCTATAGCATCTAGTACATGCTTTGATGGTACAACCCAAGAGGCAGAAGCCACATTCCTCTTCTCAGAAACCTCCATGATAATGCAGGGAACAGTCTCCTAGTCCAGAACTCCTTTTGCTCTAATGTTGCCCCTGCCCCAGCTCTGTTCGTACCTTCTCCTCTGAACTCAGGAGAGACTCCCCAAAACAGCTGCTCGCCATCCTCAGCCACACGACCCTCACATAATTAAGACCCATTACTGAATCACCCTCAGCCCTTGCCTCACTTAGGTTCTGCCTGGAAAACAAGGATATTGATGATGACCTGCCTGGTAGGGTGACTGTGAGAAATAACTCATTAAAATGGCTGCACAGTGCAATGAAAAGGCCAGAGAGTAAGATCAAGCAGCTCTCCCTGGCACTCCATTCATTTTCAAGGGAAAACAATTCCGGATCAGAGCTATAAAAAGAATGCCAAAGATAAAGTGAGCCTCTCTCCCCACCTCGGGTTATTTGTTTTCAATGAGGACCCAGGCACTTGCCTGCCTCCTTTTCAGCCTTTATCACAGCACATTTCTCATCTGTTCTTTTATTCATGCTGGGTCATTTTCATTGTCTCCTGCTCAGAAATGTTTGATAAGAATCTGGCTGAGTGGCATTAGGAAAATCCGCTGCTCAACAAAGGAACCTGCCATTGTGACCCACGCACTTCAAAGCTCTCACAATATCTTATTTTTATTGTTTCTTTATGTTTTTCAAAAGTACGAACAATGTGGTTTGCGTCCTAGACCATCTGTGAGAAAATATATTTCTCATTAGTTGGATCCTGAACTGCCAATGACTAAAGAAAATGTATAGTAATTCATGTTAAGGTTTGTAGAAGTGCTTAATAAACTTTTTTCTTCAAAGTACAATAGCACTGATTAGGTACTTGGGTAGAAACCCAAGAGTCAAGATGTCACAACTAGATTGCTCCTGAGTTAATTTAGCATATCTTTATTAATTCAATATAACTGAGAGTGTAACAAATGCAAAGTACTATGATGGCCTGAGGAGAGCAGGAAGAGCCTATGCTTTTCATAGGAAGGGCCTGACATGTCTATCAAGTATTACAGAAAAGGGACCAATGAATGGTATGGACAGTCTTCACAATTATGAGGATTACTCTAAACAGTGCACAGGGCTAGTTTAACAGATCAAGTTAGTCAAAACAAAATTGATAATACATTACAGAGAATAGGAATTAAAGGAAATTCTCCAAATAGCAAGGAGGCATAAACTGAAAGGAAATGGTAAAGTGGCTCCTGTGATTTGTTCATAGAAGTAGAATTAATTGGGCAAACTCAGCAAAAGGTAGTTATTCTGAACTTTCCTCAGCTCAAATACCATCCTTGGCCTTCTCCAGTGATATACTAACACTTACTCACTGGGGTTAGTTTCCTGGACTATAAGGTGAGATCAGAGGATGTTCCTAGTTCCTATCTCATTCAAACTATTTTCCCAGCATCTAGCAAGGTGCCTGGTGCACAGGCAAGTATGTGTTATATGAATGAATCAAATGAAACCCTGAGACTAAATGGCATCTTGAAAGGGACTCCACGTTATGTTTCCTTTCTTCCACCAACTCCTGTTTTTGGGACACCAGTGGCAAATATTTAACTTAATCATATTTTTCTGTCCATGTCATATCGTCATCATCATCCCTTGCAAGGCTCCTTTCTTATGTTATTTTCCTTTATTATTTTCTCCTTTTATTCTTCCAGACTGACTTTCATTCATTTCTGTCCCATAAGCCCCCACTCCTGGGTATCTAATTTATGTTCTTAGTTAGGTCCATACCTGTAAATATCATGATATTATTGCATATATGTGATTAATGTACACAAATAGTATTTACCTGTGGATCTCGTTATATTCATTACTTTTTCATGCAAAAATATATTTTTGAGATTTAGTCATGTTGTCCTTTGCAGATAGATAGATTGATTGATAAGATAGATGACAGATAGATAGATAGATAGATAGATAGATACGTACATACATACATACATACATACATACATAAATTTAAAAATTCTGACTCCTGCATTGTATTCCATTATTTGTGCCTGACATCTTATAACTATTCCTTCCTTGGGAAGAGACTTATGGTTGCCTTTAACTACTCACTATTTCAATTGCCTCTACTAAACAATCTTTTCCCTGTGGATTTTGTTGGTAACTTATAATTTTGATACAATTTCAAATTTAAAGAAAAGTTGAAAGAATAGTGCAAGAAATGCCCATATACTCTTTACCTAGATTTATTAATCATTTAGTATTTTGCCCCATTTACTTCATTACTTCCTATTTCTATCTATTTATATGTATGCACTTTTAATCATTTGAGAGTAAACTGGATATAGCAGCCCCTTTATCCCTAAATATTTCAATGTTTATTTCCTTAAAAACACAAACATTCTTTTATATGTCACAGTTCCATTATCAAAATCTGGATATTTAACACTGACATAATACAATACTATTATGTAATCTACATTGTATATTCAAATGGTAACATTTGTCCAAGTACTGGGCACAGAGCTATCCTGCTCTCCCAAACCAGTATCCAGTCCAGGATTATGCACTGCGCTGTGTTGGCTTATCTCTTTAACCTCCTTTAATTTGGAACAGTTTCTCAGCCTTTTTTCTTCACCTTGACTCTTCTGAAGAGGACAGATCAGTTATTTTGTAGAATATTCTTCAGTTTGGGTTTATCTAAAGTTTCTTGATGTAAGGTGACAACTGCCATATTTCTCCACCGTAAGGGTAGTATTTTCACCTTTGTGACTAATAAGTAATATTTTGCAAGATCCTTTGAGACAATGTAAATGTTCTTTTCTTCCCTAAATTTTCACTCTTCCGTTTTAGCGCCCATTGATAATTTTCTAACTCCAACATTCCTTCTATTGTAAGGAAGAGCTTGTTCTTTACCCATTTTTATTTATTTATTCATTGACTGATAATATCAGTATAGATTGATGGATTTTCATTTTGTTGAATGAGTTTAATTTATTACTATTCAATTATAAAATTATAATAGATTTGGTCAGTGACAGCCACTTCAGGTTAGCTCCAATATGGTTTTAACATATCCTCATTACTGGACAAGCACTTCCTGACTTTTTGGCACAAACAAGATGTTCTAGGCTCATTGTTGACCTCTGCCCCAGTCCTGGAATCAGCCTTTTCTCCAAAGAACTCTGATTTCTTTTAATGGAAGGTGGTATTTAGAAACCAAGATCTGGGCATTAGATAGAATCATTGCCACTGATGTGGCATGGCTTTTAGGTCTTTTCAAGTGATGGTGGCTAGGAAATACATATAATATGTAATGTATTTTATTACACTGATGTTCAGACTGATACCACTAATCTCAATTCAACAACAAAGGGTACATTCTACTCATCCTTCTTGCTGTGTTTGTAACTCCAACAATGGGAAATCTGGCTCCCATTATCCTCAGTCTTTTTGCTCTTCTGCTCACCATTACTACTTCAATAAGCAAACTTCATAAGTTTAATGTTTGCTTACAGTTCTTTTTCATATACAATATTCAGAAGTGAAATGCACAGATCTTAAGTGTGCAATTTGATGAGTAATGGCAAATGAAATCACCCATCCAACCACACAGCTATCAAGATATAAGGCATTTCCGTGATCCCAGAAAGTTCTTTTGTCAACCACCTTCCCACTAGCAGCCATTTCTTATATTTTATTTTTTTCACCGTAGATTTTTGTCTGTTTTCCTGTTCTTGGCCTCATATAAATGGGATCATAAAGTATCTATTCCTTTTTGTTTTGCCTCTTGCTCAGCATGTCTGAGACATTGATCCACGTTGTTGTGTGTGCTAACAATTCTTTCCTTTGTATTGTTCAGTAGTATACCATTGTATGACCATACCACATTGATCTATCTATTCTTCTATTCATAGACATTGGTTTCCAGTTATTGTCTATTATGAATAAAGTTGCTATAAACATTCCTGTAAAGTCTTTTTGTGGACTTACGTTTCACTTCATTAATCTTCCAAAATAACCAATTCTTTATTTTGTTAGTTGTCTCTATTTTAATTTTTCTATTTTCTATGTGATTGATTTCTTCTCTTATCCCTAGCATTTCTTTCTTTATATTTACTCTGGGTTTAATTGTTCTTCTTTTTCTAGTTGCATAAGTAGAAACTTGGGTTTTATATGGCCTCCCAAAGGGCTGGGATTACAGGCATGAACCACCGCACCCGAATGACTGATTATTTTTTAGCATTCCATTTTATCTCCTCTACTGGCTACTTAGCTTTGCCTCTTTGCAAAAAAATTTGCTAAACAAATTTTTTGTTTAGCAGTTGTTCTAGGGATTGTATATGCATCCTTAACTTATTACTTAGGGCTAATATTGCATGAAATATAAGAGCATTGCAACAGTATAATTCCATATGTCCACTTCCAGCCTTTGTGCTATTGTTACATACATATTATATCTCAATACATTATAAACCCCCAAAAAGAATACTATAAGTTTTGCTTTAAACAGTCATATATTTTAAAGAAATGAAAGGAAGAAAAAATATTTTCATCCTGCTGAACTCTTTATTTCAACTATTATATTTTTTCTACCATGTATTTCCATTTGGCTCCTATTCATAATTTATATCTGCTTCATGTTTCCAACATCCTTTATTAGAACTTTGAAAATATTTATTACATTTATTTATATTCCTGTTCTTCCCAGACCCTTAATTCTGCTTCCTCTGGTGTATGTCATTCAGTTTTTGGCCTTTCTTTCCTGATGCCTGTGTTCCTCAGAATTCTCTTTTTTTTCCTTCTGAAATCCTATCAGCTACCTTTACTGTTAGTATATACCTTGGAGGAGAGTCAAATGCCTAGATTGTATAGCCTCCAAGTGAGTTGGGAAAGGGGCACGCCTCTAAGCACTTCAGGGTGATGTTGCATTCCGCTGTAATTCCTGGGTATGTAGTCATGCCCAGAACCTCCACTCAGGCACTGCTCTCTTCAGAGGCTGTCTTTCTCGGTGGTAATCTCTAAGCCCAAAGCATCAGCAGGACATTGCTCTCATATGTCATACTGCTCTTATATTTCATGCAATATTAGCTCTAAGTGATAAGTTAAGGATGCATATGCAATCCCTAGAACAACTGCTAAAAAAATAATAATAATAATACAAAGAGGTAAGTAAAGGAGGTAGAGGAGGTAAAATGGAATGTTAAAAAGGTTTTGGTAAGGGAATCCTCAGAGTGGCCTGTCCAGCAAACCTCTATTTACTATCCTACTCAGGATCTAGGATCTTATTCTGTTGCCTTTGAGAAGCACAACTATTTTCCTGTCCTGTAGGGTCAATGTGGTGGGCAGTGATCCACCCAAATAAACATGAAGGAAAGATAGAAACCAACTGGCAAGCACTTTTCAGGCACAACTCTAGTGTGTTAGTCAAGGTTCTCCAGAGAAACAAAACCAACAGGAGACTAACTGGCTCACAGGATTATAGGGGCTGGCCAAGAAGTCTCAAGGTCAGTAGTCAGCAATTGAAGACCCAGGAGAGCTGAAGTGTCATGAACAGTCTGAGTTCAAAGACCTGAGAACCAGGAGAGTTGATGGCATAAATTCCAGCCTGAAAGCTGGCAGGCTCAAAGCCCAGGAAGAGCCGATGTTTTAGTTCAAATCCAAAGGTAGAAAAAGACTGATGTTCCTGCTCAAATAGTCTGGCAGAAGAATTTTCCCCTTTCTCAGTCTTTTTGTTTTAGCCAAGCCTTCAACTGATTAGATGAGGCCCACCATATTAGGAAAGGCAATCTGCATTACTCAGTCTACTAATCCAAATGCCAACCTTATCCAGAAACATCCTCACAGACAAACCCAGGATAATGTTTGATCAAATGTCAGGGCATCCTTGGTCCAGCCAAGTGGACAGAAAATTACTCATCACACCCAAAGTGTCTGTGACATTTTGCCCTCCCCCACTCTCACCCTTACCATGTCTCCCACCCTTACCATGAAAATCTCTACAGTTTTTCTCTTTGTTTTCAGGATCTGGCAACTTCCTCTCACTTTAAGATTGGGCTTTGGGAGGAAGCCAATATCCTGTGCTAGTTCACCACCTTTTTTAAAACTAGAAGCTTTCAAAGCATTTAATTTCTACCTGATATAGGAAACTCCTAATTGTAGGATTACTCTAAGACATTTCTTTAAAAGGTACAGAAGACTCATTAGCAGTTTTCCAACCTCTCGGACCTGAAAGAAATATAAGACGAAAGCACCGACTTGTAATTAATCAAGTTGTGTCTGCCTGGTTTTCGGTGGGTGTGTTTTGTTTTTAATAAATGGCTGCTAATAGTTGAAATTCAATATACTAGCCATAAAAGAAATGTGACAGGTCATGGGCCAAAAGAAGTTAACTATAGGAAGTGGAAATTTTGAATAAGACAATGAGATTCAGTGAGTGATAAATATAGTATATCATGTGAGCTTTTAGTCCCAGAAGAAAATCATTTTATAGACTTAAAAGTTATTGATGGTGCCAGATTTCCCTTCCCCTGAGGGAGCACTTCCCAGCCTTTCATCCAAACCTTCCCTTGCTCCACACCCTCCACTCCTTTTCCTAGTGGGTTTCGGAAGTCCCAGTTAGAGAATGCTGCAGGGTGAACAGAGAGGCGCAGTGTGTCAGCCTAAAAAACAAATCCAGAGAAATCTGCCAAGCATCAAAGTGCTGTTAAAACCTGGAGCTGCACTCTGGTGTGGTCAGTTTGTGTTTTATGTTGCATTTCAAGATGTTTGGAGTCGCCCCTTGGTTCTTGAAGAAGAGGGAAGTAGATGAGATTTCCACTGCACTATTACTCATTCCTTTGTCCTGTGGAGAGCAGAGTTATGGCTACTGTTGCAGAAGGAGGCATGACTATGTTTACTCATATATTTCCTTGTGTTTTTCTTCCTACCAGACCAGGTGGTCTCAGAAGAGGCGACTGGTTGCCAGGATGCACAGTCTGTGAAACCCAGAAGTAACTCTGGAGATCCTCCAATTACCTCTCACTTTACAGCGGAGGAAACCGAGGCCCAGATGGAGTCAGTAGTTTACTTGAGATCTCACAGTTGCAGAAGTGAACTAGAAGCCAGGTGATCTGATTCCTAAACCAATGGATTTTTCATTACGCTGAGACTTCACTTTAAGATTTTCCTTTAAGTCCTTTAAGACTTTCACCTGTTACATGAGAGTATGTTATTCATCTTGATTTGTTTTGGGTTTTTTGTTTGTTTGTTTGTTTGTTTGTTTGAGATGGAGTTTTGCTCTTGCTGCTCAGGCTGGAATGTAAATGGCGTGATCTCAACATACTGCAACCTCTGCCTCCCAGGTTCAAGCGATTCTCCTGCCTCAGCCTCCCGAGTAGCTGGGATTACAGGCACCCGCCACCACGCCTGACTAATTTTTTTGTATTTTTAGTAGAGACGGAGTTTCAACACGTTGGTCAGGCTGGTCTCAAACTCCTGACCTCAGGTGATCCGCCCACCTCAGCCTCCCAAAGTGCTGGGATTACAGGCATGAGCCACCATGCCCAGGCTTTGATTTTTTTTTTTTAAATGAATTAATGGCCTTGGCTTACAGAGGTAATGCTTTTATTCCTATTTATTTCTACAGTTTGCTCCTTTAAATTATTCCTTTATTGGTGGTGGGGAAGTTACTGGGTAGAAATAAAGTAGCCTAATTTGAAATGACTAGCCTTAGCTTGTATTTTTTGATGCAAGGGTTTATAAAGCCAGAGTTGAGGAAAAGCTAGAGATGGGGCACAGAGACCTGCCTGTGCTTTCCCAACCCTGAACGACACACAGTCAGTGGGCTGTTCACTCAGTTGTCAGCCTATGTGCTTTCCTAGAGCTACTGTGATGTGTCAAGTTGTGTACAATGCTGGGCATATAAAACTAGACTACATGATTTCATTCTTTAGGCAGCTGAGAAGACACAGTCCAAAGCATCAATTTCTTGCCAGCATGTTACATGCCATAATGGAAGTATACACAGGTGCTGTGGAAGCAAAAGAGAGACACCTAGCCCAGGAGACATTGATTATATCACACTATCGTTCTCATTTACACATGTGTTGGGTGGGTCTTAGTTATTTATTCTCCCCAGCATCCTACATAATACCAGCTCATGGTAGCTGACAAATAATTGTTAAATGGAAAGAATGTATAGCTAAGCATTACAGATTTTGTAAATTCAGTCTAGAATCAGAAAGGACCCAGTACTTTGCTTACACCCACAGGTAGCCAACCGGCAGCCACAGGCCTGAATCTGATCCGCTGTCTTCTGCTCATGCCATGGTTTCTGTTTTTGTTTTATAATTGAGCCATCTTTACTTAAAAATGCTAATTTCCAGCTTCTCGTGTAAGATCAGAATATCTGAAAACACTTTACACTTATTCCAAAATGACTTCAACTGTTGGAGCTAAGTAGAACTTAGAGCCTATGATGATTAATTTTATATGTTGATTTGACTGGGCTAAGGGGTGCCCAGATGGCTGGGGAAACAATATTTCTGGGTGTGTCAGTGAGGGCATTTCTGGAACAGGTGTGAATCAGTAGACTGAGTAAAGATGATCCACCTTCACCAACGTGAATAGGCATCATCCAGCCCATTGAGGGATCAAATAAAGCAAAAAGGCAGAGGAAGGGTGAATTCTGTCTGCCAGAGCTGGGACATCTTCCCTTAGATACCAGAGCTCCTGATTCTCAAGCCTTTGGACTTTGGGACTTATACCATCGGTTCTCCTTGATCGTATGCCTTTGGATTCAGACTTAATTACGTCACTGGCTTTCCTGTTTCTCCAGCTTGTAGACAGCAGATAGTGGGTCTTCTAGGCCTCCATAATTGCATGAGCCAACTCCCATAATAAATCTTTTTACATATCTATCCAATGGGTTCCATCTCTCTGGAGAATGCTGACTAACACAGATCCCCTTCGATTAAGCACGAGCCCTGAGTTGGCCATTGTCCTACCTGTCATAATGAGAGAACTCTTCTCATTTGTGTTATGGGTCCTGGAGGCATTTGATTATTGGTCTGGACATTCACAGGAAAGCCATGTAGGAAATGCAAGCATACCCAGGAAAACTAGGAGAGAATTCCTGGAGTTCTAAGGTCTTGTAGAAGTGCAGTGTCAATGAATGCAGAATTCAGCCAAGCTGGAGAGAGAAAGGCTGGCCTGCAGGAGAAGAGATCCTTTACTGGTACCTGAATTGGCTCCTGCCAAGGTTATCTCTCCCAGTGAGGAAGCTATGCCTCTAGTTTCTCTCCTGAAAAGGGAGATTTTCAATCAACCCTGGCTTTTCATAAACGACTTGGGGCTGCTGGCTGAATAGCCTGTTGTTGGGGTTCACCCATGGGGATCTGCAAGGAAGCCTGAATCTTCTGATCCATCCAACCCCTCTTTTTACACTTGAAGAAACTGAGGCTGAGAGAGGGGAAGTGACTTGGCCAAGGCCACACAGCAAGGTCAAGATCCAAGACTAAAACCAATTGTTTCTCTGTTTTGCTTATTACTACAGCACAGAAATAAAGAAAAAGGGAATGGGAGAGAAGAGGTAGGTGTGGGGAGGCGATATGAAAACATGGAACAAGTGCTCTGCTTTTAGAATAACTAGAACCTTGAGCCCAGAAGATTTCTTTTCTTTTAATAAATAAATGTTTTACAGTCTTACTTCTGTGGTTGGTGGGGGAAAAAAGTCCTTCAAGTCCCCAAGGAATGTTAGGAAAACCTCCATTAGATTCTAGTCTTCAAATCTGAGTCATAATAACTATAATAAACTCTGAGAGTGTTTCCTTAGGGTTTCTCTTTTACGGTGGCGAGGAGGCAGCAAAAAGAATAGGCCAGTTTTCACAAGAAAAACTTGTAAATAGGCAAGTATAACAAGAAAATGTATAAACTGGGATGGCTTCACCATTAGGCACAGCCTAATTGTGCTTATGTGTCTAGTCAAGAAACTCTATCTCGAGTTCCAGGGGAAGGTGTTGGGGATGAGGGAGTAGGATTGGGTTGGGGGTAGTAGACTATATAAGGCCTCATGCTCCTTCCCATGGAGGGGATGTGTGATGGTTAATATTAGGTGTCAACTTGATTAGATTGAAGGATGCAAACTGTTGTTCCTGGGTGTGTCTGTGAGGGTGTTGCCAAAGGATATTAATTTTGAGTCAGTGGACTAGGAGAGGCAGATCCACCCTCAATCTGGGCGGGCACCATCTAATCAGCTGCCAGCACAGCCAGAATAAAAGCAGGCAGAGGAACATGGAAGGAGTAGATTTGCTGAGTTTTCCGGCTTTCATCGTTCTCTCATGCTGGATGCTTCCTGCTCTCGAACAACAGACTCCAAGTTCTTCAGGTTTTGGACTCTTGGATTTACACTAGCAGTTTGGTGGGGGCTCTGGGGCCTTCAGAAGGCTTCTCCATCAGTTTCCCTACTTTTGAGGTTTGGGGACTCGGACTGGCTTCCCTGCTCTTCAGCTTGCGGATAGCCTATTGTGGGACTTCACCTTGTGATCATGTAAGTCAATACCACTTAATCAGCTACTCCTCATTTATAATCTGTTCTATTAGTTCTGTCCCTCTAGAGAAACCTGACTAATATAGCATGTATATGTGCTGTTCCCTTTGCTTGGAATGCTTGTCCCCACTCTGACCCTAAGCACCAGCATACGCTTCCTTCCCAGAGCTCAGGCGGTTATCCTCCAGGGCTCTGCTGAAATGTTCCTGGGCACCCCGCACTCTACTTCACAGCACTCATCACATTTGTCACTTGTGTAATTTGTTGCTTATCCCAGGCTTCTGTATTACATGATAAGCTCCATTAATGACCGTGGTGTCTGCCTTGGTTTTGTTCATGATGAGCACAGTGCCTGGCCCACAGTACCAGTTCACTAAGTATTTAGCAAAGCGCTTTATGAGGTCATCCCTGGCTCCAGCACCTCACAATCTTTATGGTGACTGTTTAGAGGGCAGCTAAGCAGAAAAAAAAGTTTTCAACAAGGCTGTTTCTGGCCTGTTTTCCCTCTCAGTACTACATGGCAAGTCACATCTCCAAACTGAGGAGTGTGCCTGAAGAGTCAGGTCTGACAGAGAGAGGACTTATTGCCCTAGGTTTAAACAAGCAATCTCGACACAACCTCCAAAGGCACTGGCTGCTTGGAAGAAGTGAGTCCCTTGGGTCATTCCCTTCACTATTGTGGACTCATGGCTGAGCAGGACAGAAATGTTACACAGGTGGACTGAGAACAAAATGATTTCAGATATGGGAGCCCCAAAGTGGCATCCCAAGGACAGGTGCTCAGAATTACAGGACTTGGTTTTCTGTTGAGCTATTTCTGTCTTGGATAATTACAGCATGAGCTCTTGGCCAGTGGTGGGAATTAATCAATTTTAATTCTCCCATAAAGATTCTGTTAAGTAAAAGAAAACCATTCGCAAACTGGAGTTCTTTGAGTTATCGGTAACAAGTTACTTTGCACACACCTCATAGCACACTGGTTAATAGCCCCCACCAAATAACTAATATTTAGGCACTGTGCAAATGTATGCAAAGTGCTTTCACGTATTATGCTATTAAATCTTCACAACATCACAGTTAGGTATTAGCACCATCTTACCTATTTTATGAATATCCAAACAGAGGTCTTCAAAAGTTAGAAAATCTGCACAGTCCCAGAGCCAGTGGAGCCCCAGCTGAGGCATGGACAGGCTCCTCTCCTACCACCTGCCAGGCCCCTCTTGCCCAGCTCATGAGGTCCAAAGTTTTCTCAACAAACTGCTTCATGTCGATGTTGGAACCTGGAGCATTGCCCTGCGGCAGAAAGGCAGGCCTGGACATTCGCATGTCAGCATGGGCCCATTCTGATAATTTCCAGTTGGGATCCAAGAAAAAGAAAAGCTCTCCACATGCCAACAACATTGTTATTAAGCTCTCTTGACCCAGCTACCCAACAGTGACCCTAAACATTTGGTCTCTCCAGTGTGTGTATGGGGGTAGGGGGCAGCTGGGCATGAAGCCTGGTACACTTTGCACTTGAAGAGGTAGGGACAGGGGTCTAAATTAACGGAAACCTTGCCCAGGGGCTGGCTTTGGGAAGCATACCCTGCAGCCATGTGGAAGTTCACTGCATTAAGGTGAATTACACCAGGAGGGGTGAGTACAGGACAAGGAAGTACAAGTCGGGCCTGCTTTTCAAAATCACCCTGCAGGCTGTTGTCCCCAGAAGAAGAGATCAACCTCAGGGGAGACCAGAGTCCTAGACACAAAACAAAAGAGTAATAAGGGAGGAAGCAAATGAAGTTGCTTATCTCATTTATTTATTTTTCTCTCCCATTTCCGCCTATGCTCCTCCAACTGAACTCCCCCTAGTCTCTGGTTTCCTGGCCGCTATCTGGCCAATAACCTCCACATTAGCATCCCCAGCCCCTCTGTGCCCCCTGTAATCTCTTCTCCAGGCCCTGCTGAGGACTGTATTTACCACCACACAGGATTTCCGTAGGTGATAACAGCAAGGCCTGGTTGGCTTTTCCCTCTGTTCAGAGCCAACCCTCGGCTTCTTGTGGTGTCGTCTTACAGCAAGGGAAGAATCTTAATTTCTCCCAAGAATGTGACTCTCTTTAAATGTCTTACCTACACCCAACAACTAAGCAAGCCTCTTGATGAGCAGCCCCTCACTCTTCCACTCTCAACACTGTGGATTGAGAATTTACATTTTTTTAAAAACGCAGGGCACAGTGGCTCATGCCTATAATCCCAGCACTTTGTGAAGCTGAGATTGGAGAACTGTTTGAGACCACAAGTTTGAGACCAGCCTGGCCAACACAGGGAGACTCTATCTCCATAAAAAAATTTAAAAAATTAGCCAGGCATGGTGACACACCCCACGTGCTACTTGGGAGGCTGAGATGGGAGGATTGCTTAAGCCCAGGAGGTTGAGGCTGCAGTGAGCTTTGGTGACACCACTGCACTGCAGTATCCTGGGCAACAGAGCAGGACCCTGTCTCTAAAAAAATAATAATAATGAAAGATAAATGTAAAACTCTGGTCTGTTCTGCTCTGTGTGTATATGGTGCCCCACATGGAGAGCCAAGAGACATAAGAGGTGCTGAAGTGAATTTCCAAGGCGGGTCACTCACTTGCAAACCTCTAGTCTGAGGATCGGATTGTGGGACAGACCTCCAGAATCGACCCCTCCAGGACTCTAACAGGCATCGTCAATCCAGGTCCCCACAGGTAGGGGACCCCTGATAGCCATTCTCACAGAACGTGTCCGCACCCTACCACATTCGCTCACCCCAGGCTGCTAGCTTTTCACTCAAAAACATATGTGCCTTACAGGGTGATGTGTTCTGTTTTTCAACTTCCTACTAATGTGTAATGCACATTCAGACAAGTACACAAGTCGCAAGCTCAATACATTTCCACAAAGTGAACAAACTTGGGTCATCAGCACCAGATCAATAACAGAGTATTTCCCATGGCCAGAAGCCCTCGTCTGAACCCTGGCCCCATCACTGCCCACCTCCTTCCCACCCAGTGTAACCACTGTCCCGACTTTGAGCACCACACATCAGGCTTGCCTTCTGGGGGTCACTTTTCAGAAACTGATTCCAGAGATGCACAGAAAAGACTTCACTTTTTCTTCATCAACAATGCCTGAGGTTGGGAAGGCTTATGGAGCCTGATCTGGGTGTTCTATGTTACTCTTAACTGTCAAGATCCCTAACTCCTTAACACCACATAAACCAGAGGAATCATAGGGACAAGATTATCTCAGAGAGAAACACAGCGGTGGGCAGCTGGCCAAGTGTGGAGGAAAGTGAGATGAGATCAACAAGGTGAAGGCATTGTCTAGAGGCAGGAGTTGCAAGAGGTCGGGGCCCCCAGGGACAGACTGCAAAGAAGGCAGGAAACTTAAATATATGCTCATATTTTTACCAAAGGGAGAGAGAAAAGAATTCCAACCCCTTCCTGCAGTCTTCATCCCATCATTGTCTCTTTCCATTTCTTCCCCATTCTAGAGACACTAGTGTAAGCAAAGCCACACTCATTGCAAAATAGAAATATAATGTGAGACACATGTAATTTTTTATTGCAGTAAAAGATACATAACATAAAATTTACTATTAGTGGCATGTAGTGCATTCACAATATTGTGTAACTGACACCACTATCTAGTTCCAGAACGTTTTAATCATCACAAAGGAAACCCCGTACCAATTACACAATCATTTTCCATTCTCAAAACCATGGTTAGATGCCACAAAGAAGGTGGCAATGCCGAAGTTATATGAGTGTACAGGCCTCCTCCATGCTTGTCAAGGGGAATGCTAACCTTCTTTTCTTTATACAACACTCATATATGTAATTTAAAATTTTTTAGTAACCACATTAACAGGTGAAAAGAGACAGACGAAGTTAATTCTAATGCTTTCTTTAACCCAATATTATACAAGCTATTATCATTTCACATGTAATCATTATAAAAAAATTACTAAAATAGGTAACGTTTTCACTTGTACTGAGTCTTTGAAATTGGGTGTGTATTTTCCACACACAGTGCATCTTAATTTGCACTGGCCATGTGCCAAACACTCAATGACCACACATGGTTAATGGCTACCATGTCAGACAGTGCAGCTCTAAACAATTCATAAGATGCTATCAACATCCTAAATCATCTAAAGATTCTAGGCTATGGTTTCAATACAAATTTTATCAATTTTAATTAATGACATTTTAAATGGAAAATTAATATTAATTTTAACATAGGCTGGGCACAGTGGTTCAAACCTGTAATCCCACAGCATTTTGGGAGGCTGAGGCAGGTGGATCACTTGAGCACAGGAGTTCAAGAACAGCCTGGGCAACATAAAAAATCCTCATCTCCACAAAAAATATAAAATTTAGCCAGGCAGGGCTGGGTCCCACCTACTCATGAGGCTGAGGTGGGAGGATGGCTTGAGTCCTGGAGGCGGAGGTTGCAGTGAGTTGATATTGCACCATGGCACTCCAGCCTGGGTGACAGAGTGAGATCCTGTCTCGGAAAAGAAATTTAATATAAATTTACTTTCTAATTATCAAAAATAAAATATTTGGAAGCTACAGAAAGAAAAAGTAGCTGTAAGTCCTAAAACAAGGGCTAATCACTTTTTAGCACCAGGTGTGTTCGGACTTCTTTGTGGTTCTTTGCTCATCATATAGCAAATAAAAACTAAATCCCAACACAGCCACTCACCCAGAGACAAACATGCAGACGTCCAAAGGGTCATGACTGTCAGCACACAAGGCCAGGCAGGGTGACATCTGAGGACAGTGGCAGGTTTGTCCCATGGCCTGAAAACCCTCCTATTTCATCAGCAATTTTCTAGCAAACCAGGAGCTTACACCGGCCAAATCTAGAAACCTGGACTCAGCCCAGCATCATGGGAAGCTACCCTGGAAGTTTTAGGGGATGTAGTTGGTCCATTCCACCAGGGCCTTGTGGAAGATACATCTAGAATGGTCACACCTTTGCGCCTCTGCAACCATGTGCCTAAGATACATCTAGAATGGTCACACCTTTGCGCCTCTGCAACCATGTGCCTAAGTGTCCCAAATCTGCCACCACCAGAGCTCCCTCCCTTGTGCTGCCTGGTGCTTATCGGGGTGTCCATGAAGGCTCCCTTTATCAGGAAGTCTTTAAAAGAAGGGGAAATGTCCCTTTTATTGAGGACTCAGGTGGGAAGAGGAGTGAAGGCAGTGGATGAATTCACTGCCCTTTCAAAACTCCTTCCTACCTCCAGATCTTTCCAGCATCCTCTCTCACACACATTTGGACCTAAGCTTAAAAATATGACCTGGGTAATGAGGAGGTGAGTTACCTAGTTTGTATCTAACAGCCTTTCCCACCCAAACATTCCAGGGTGCTAGGATGCCATTCATTCCTCCACCTAACAGACATACACACATACACACAGAAATCCATACACTTTGCCTGAGTCTCCAGTTCTACCCCATAGAGAAGCACACAAAGGAATGAGAATACGTCTCCTCAGCCCTGCTAACTCACAGGAAACACACAGATGGCTAAAAAGAAGCACTGTTATTTAGCATCCATGCTCAGAAAGAAGGAAATCTAGCAGAAACCAGAGCTAATATCCAAGAATGCAAAAACATTTTTTGGGGGATGCTTCATGCCACAATGCCCCAAGTCGGAAAAAAAAACGCACCATTTCATATGTTTATAACAACATCTGATTTAATATTATACAGTTTTGCTTCATCACAAACCAGAACAAATACTGTCAGATTTATTACATCCTTCTATTCTGAGACTTAAGTAATCATAGTTAGTAATGGAGCCATTCCACAGCTTAAGGAAAAGCTTTACAATTCTTTGGGACCTAGGATTCCTGAGAGGCAGGTTATTTTCTAGAAGAATTTAAGGTTTTAAAGCTCTCAACGGAGCTTGAAATTCATCCTTTCCATTTCACATGAAAAGAGTTTCCTCTGAAGCTTGGCTGGGAGGGAGGAAAAGAGGAAAACGAGTTGGCACAGACTCCCACTGAGCTCTTAGAGAATGGGGCCATCATTCGTCAACATTCTCAGTCTTTACCTTGCCTTTCTTTAAAAAGAAAGAAAGAAGAGGAAAAGAGGAAGAGAGAAAGAAAGAAGAAAGAAAAGAAGAAGGAAAGAAGGAAGGAGAAAGAGAGAAAGAAAGAAAGAAAGAAAGAAAGAAAGAAAGAAAGAAAGAAAGAAAGAAAG
>NW_012110752.1:484454-507150 GCF_000951045.1 Mandrillus leucophaeus | reverse complement strand
AGGAAGGAAGGAAGGAAGGAAGGAAGGAAGGAAGGAAGGAAGGAGAAAAAGAAAATACCATTGATACTCATGCTTTTAAAATTGTTAATGCTGTATTTGGGACCCCCTTATTTGTTGATTCACTAAAAGAAACTAATTGATTTTTATAAGGAGATTAAATTTTCTTACAAAAGATGCTTTCTCATTTACTCCCCCACACATGCATGCACACAAGGTCATTTGTTACATGATTTGTGCACAATTGTTAGGCCCCAAGCATTGCCTCTGCTTGATTGACAAATTCAGGATTTGTTAATGATGTGGTCATTGACTCTGTTGCATGGAGGCTCAGATTGTAGGTTTGGTGCCTTCAGAGATTTGTTCCCTTTCAGGGCATACACCGTCCTCTGCTGTATCCAAAAGTGGGGCTGTGGTCCCCTGAGGGCTGGGAGAGGTGTGTTTGGATCAGTGTGACCCTATCACCCAAAATGAGCACATCTATGCTTAGCCATGAAGTATTCTAATGGGTTTCATTTTTCTCAGAAAGCCAGAATTTGTTACTCCAGTATTCCTTTACATACCACTAAGAAGAATGTTTACATTAATGTGGGGTGAGTAGGGGTGATGGAAACTTGGTCTACAGAAAATCAAGTAAAAGTTTAGAACAGCTTAGAGCCTTTATAAAAATGAAAATTTCTAGGTTCCATTGCAGAACTACTAAATCAGGATATCTGAGAATCTACCCATGGTAGATTCTACCCATGGTTCACAGGTGATTCAAATACACACACCAGTCTTAAAGGTCCTTTCAGTATTTGGGACCCCCTTATTTGTTTCAAATGACCCCCCTTGTTTCAAAACAAGATTGTAGGATCAAACTAGTTTCCGGATGAAGGTACTACCACTCTTTGAATTCATTCTTGCCAACTTATTTTGTAGCATTGCCAGAAGGCAAGAGCCTTGAGTTCTAATTCAAGCCCATCACCTGTAATGTGGACAAGTTACTTAACCTCCCCAAAGCTCAGTGACATGCGTTATGCATTCAGAAGGAGAGTGATGATACGTAAGGAGCTTACAAAAGACTTTCACATCCATCCTATCTCACTGGGTCATCAGTAAGATCTAATCGTGTAGAGTGGATGAAGGTGCACTGCAGGTCATGGCACTTTACAAATGCAAGGTACACTTAGAATATGGTCCTATTGGGTTTTGTTTGTGGGTTTTAGTTTTATTTTGTTTTGTTTTGAGATCAAAATATCTGCTTTATTTCTGATAAAAATTCCATTGCTTTTGTATTCCTAAACTGCATCCTCCAGCCTACGTTTTATCAATAATACTGAATCCCAATACTGAATTTATCTCCCCAGCCTTAGGCAAAACTGGAGAACTACAGGCATCTCCCAACTAGGGAACGGTCTTTTCTACCAAAATCATCACTTGGACTAAAGGGTCCAGGGTCCTAGAACCTTGAAGGCAGCAAGAGCCCAAGTAGAAAAGAGAAGGAGAAAGAGCAGAGCTCAAACTCACTACTTCCAAATTTACCAATCAGATCTCCCCGAAACAAGAAAGTGTGAGGGGGCAGAGAGGGGCCAAGACTAAGGAATGTCTCTTCATTTGGACATATTAGGGATAAGTGTGATTATAACACATTTGTTAAAGCTAAGTTATCTGTATCCCCAGATTCCTCAACTTTTTGTTCTTTGAGCCCATTGTGCTTACACATTATGCCCAGTCATATATATATATATAAAATAGGGATAGAATCTTCAGAGAGGGAATCAACTCCTACCCCCATCTCCAGTGTCACTTGCATGTAGATCTTTCTAGAAAGGTACTGTTTTTGCCCCATAAGGTTCTGAGATGGGCCAGTACAGTACATTATGTTCTTCAAGGCCTTTCTGTAGTCAAGATAAAAATTGTCGATCCTTTTCTATTTTCCATCGCAAACTATGTCTAGACATCATACTGACCAACAGAACCTATCAGACTGTGCAGCAAAGTCAAGCTATATCACAAAGGTACCTCAACAATAAAATGACAATAAGATGCTCTAGATCTGAACATAAACCCCCTCAACACCAAATTACCAAGGAGTCTGTAGTACAAAATTAAATTCCAAGTTAAGAGCCAAAGAAGGCAAAATGAGAAATTAAAAATCTGAAGTTAAATTATCTCTCAAGTTCAAAAACATTACATTGCAATTTCTTATTCTTTTTGGTGTCAGCAAGAAGAGTTCTGAATGGGCTACGTGGGGTTGGTGTTCTTTCAGCAGCAGTAGCCTAGTATGACTTTCCAGGAAGGGACTTTAGAGTTGGGATTAATGCAACTCCAAGTCTCTGAAGTGTTGCACTCTTTTAAATTATTTTTTAATTGTGGTAAAATATACATAACATAAAATGTACCACCATAACTTCTTTTTTTATTCTTTTCAAGAAAGGGCCTCACTCTACCACCCAGGCTGGAGTGCAGTGGTGTGATCATAGCTCAGTGTAACCCGTGAACTCCTTGGCTCAAGCTATTCACCCACCTCAGCCTTCCAAGTAGCTAGGGCTAAAGGCATGCACCACCATGCCTGGCTAATACTTTCATTTTTTGTAGACATAGGGTCTCCCTATGTTGCCCAGGCTGGTCTTGAACTCCTGACCTCAAGTGATCCTCTTGCCTTGGCCACCATAACCATTTTTTTTAAGTGTACAGCTCAGGAGTATTAAGCACATTCACTTTGTTTTGCAACCAATCTCTGGAACTCTTTTCATCTTGCAAAACTGAATCTCTATATCCATGAAACAACTACTCCTTATTCTCCATTCCCCCATCCACTGGCAACTAGCACTCTACTTTTTGTTTCTATTTTATATCTAGAACAGTGTGACTGCTCTAGGTACCTTATATTAGTGGAATCATATAGTATTTGTCTTTATATGACTAGCTTATTTCACTTAGCGTAATGTCCTCAGGATTCATCCATGTTATAGCATGTGTCAGAATTTTGCTCCTTTTCAAGGCTGAATAATATTCCATTGTATGTATAGGCTACACTTTGTTTATCCATTCATCTGTCAGTGGACCTGGGCTGTTTCTTTTTTTTTTTTTTTTTGCTATTGTAAATAATGCTGCTATGAACATGGGTGCATGTACCTCACTTTTTAAACTGCTCAAGAAGTTCAAACAACACAGGAGATGATCACAGCACAAATTTAGAAAATAATCCAGTCCCCAGTCCCAGATAATTTATCCAGGCAAAACTCATTCCTAAAGCCCAATATTTGGTGGTGTCAAAAACGACAGCAGATTCAGAAGGAAAAATTGCTTTACGAGATTCTTCAAAGGGAAAAAGGGTAAATGGTTTTAATTGAAGTGCTTTTCATTCATTGCCAGGTGACCATAATCCTTGGAGAGGCTAATTATGGCACTATTTTTTTTGTTTTGTTTGTTTGTTTTTTACCATATCTGGGGGAAATGAACTCATTCCTGTAAACAGTCTGCTCTGACAGTAGCATTTGAGACATTGCTGCTTTAAATGCATTTTCATGGTTCAAAATAAAAGCACTATTAAAAAGTAGTTCTTCAATAAGGATTTATTTTCTCCCTAAGAAGCTTAAAATGTGGACGCCACGAATAATGACCAAAGCTGCTGAGTATGGCATAACAAAGAGAAAACAAAGCACTCATCCTGTCCTCCAGATCATGCCCAGAACACTGTCTGCCGACATGTGGCTTGCCAACTGGAATGATGCAAATGTCAGACCCACATCTGTGGAAAGGGGGCTTGTCCCACAGGAAGCAAGCTATTGGGGAATGGGGAGAATGATATAATTAGAAATTTAAGACACAGTATAACTCAGAAAAATGTTGGCTGGGCAGCACATTGCTAAGACTTGAAATCTTTATTTTGTTCTCTTTTCAAAAGCCCTGTGAGCATAATGAGAAGAATATGGCTTTAAGAACTGAGATTCACCCCATCAGGCATTAATGGTGTCCAGAAACTATGTGAACAATCTTACTTGACATCCCCAAGACGTTTATATCTGTCCAGTGCAAAATCAGAGGGGGGAACATGTTAATTTTCTCAGCCTTTTGATAGCACATGTACAAGATCTCTTAGCCCCACAAAAAGCTCCAAATATATTCTCTAGGACTTCAACTGCCTTAAAATATAGACTTGCATTTATCTTGGCCACATTAACGAGATCTGTTTGACCAATACATTTATATTTATGATGACTAAGGGCAGATTATGGTTGTTAAAATTTGTCCTTGGGACATGAAAACACTCCTCTGTCATTAATACATTTTGTAATATAAACTATGATGTCAGGTCAACATAAAGGGTAAAAACGTTCCTAAAGTATGCACACATCATTTTTTAAAGCAATTGAGCCTAATGGAATAACAAAGGTCATCATAACAAACCATTACAGCCTTGGTCTTGGCAACTCTGGCCACAGAAGAACCTCCAAGAAACGATCATCATTTCTCCAATGTTATGGCATCCAGACGACAGGAATGGCTCGCAAATGAGTCATACGGGCTCAGATTCGCGGTAGCTATGTGAGCGCTGGACGATCAATTATTCATGTGTTTACAAAGAGCTTTCCTGGTTGATGTTAACCAGAGCTGCCTGCAACGAAGAGCTCTCCAGCTGTCCTCGGCCGTCCTGGGCCTCGGACTAACAAGCGGCTTTAATTGCTGGGCAGGTCATGTGGAAGGTACTCCTCCCCTAGACCCAGTAACTTCAATCTCTCTGAGACTTTATTAGGTGTAAAAATGTTAATCAGAAACAATTATGACAATAATACTTTATTTACAGTACTCCCAGTAAATTCTAAAGAGGGAGACAGAAGTTAGACTTAACTTAGTTCCCACAGGGATCCACCAGGATTGGAGACTGACCAATACCAGGTCAGGGATTGGTAGAAGGCATAACAAATGCCAGGGAAGGGGAGGGACTAGGGGTTGTGGGTTTCACAAGGAAGGTAAGAGGAAGAGCAGTCTAGAATGCTCTCTGAAGGTAAAGGGGATGACTGAGGACCAGCAAGGGTGAATGCACTAGATTGGCCAACAAATAGTCAAATGTGAGTGAACTTGACCTGCCCATCAAAACTGGCCTTGGAAGAGGCTGAATGGGAAGTCACTTCTCAGTCCTTTTTGTTACTTTACACAATCTACAGCCTGTCCAGGAAGAATAACAATATAATTAAGGCAATTCTTCTCTCTGAGCCAGGCTATAGCGCATGGGAGCAGGTGCCCCACCACCCAATTCCTCAGCTGTGTTTGGAGGGACAGCAGGGTTATCGTCAGAGCTGTGGCCCAAGCCTCTTCCTTTGAAGAGAGTGTGGTCAGAGCAGACTAAGGGATGCCTAAGGGACTTTTTTATTATCCCAATTCCAAGAACATTTGTGGTACTGAGCCAGATTCTTCCTCTTGTTTGAAATTGGGTAACTTTAGATATCATCATAATTCATTTATCCATTCAGAGAAAGTGGTTGAAGCAAACAATCTCTGTTCTTGCAGATCGCAAAGCACAGTAGTGCAGACATAGGTAGAGTCAGGGCCATAGGACCCCTGAGGTAATTCTGCTTTATATGGTGGAAGGCAACACTAGTTGAGAGGAGTTGCAATAGAAAGGAAAAGCTAGGGCCAGGTGTGGTGGCTCACACCTGTAATCCCAGCACGTTGGGAGGCCGAGGCAGGCAAATCACGAGATCAAGAGATTGAGACCATCCTGAACAACATGGTGAAACTCTGTCTCTACTAAAAATACAAAAATTAGCTAGGTGTGGTGGTGTGCACCTATAGTCCCAGTGAGAGGTGAAGCCAGCTGGACTTCCTGGGTCGAGTGGGGACTTGGAAAACTTTTCCGTCTAGCTAGAGGATTGTAAATGCACCAATCAGCACTCTGTAAAATGGAACAATCAGCACTCTGTAAAATGGACCAATCAGCGCTCTGTAAAATGCAGCAATCAGCAGGACAAATAAGGGAATAAAAGGTGGCCACCCCAGCCAGCAGTGGCAACCCATTTGGGTCCCCTTCCACGCTGTAGAAACTTTGTTCTTTCGCTCTTCACAATAAATCTTGCTGCTGCTCATTTTGGGTCCATGGCACCTTTAAGAGTTGTAACACTCACTGCGAAGGTCCACAGCTTCATTCTTGAAATCAGCGAGACCAAGAACCCACCAGAAGGAACCAACTCTGGACACACCAGCTACTTGGGAGGCTGAGGCAGGAGAATTGCTTGAACCTGGGAGGCGGAGGCTGCAGTGAGCTGAGATCGCACCACTGCACTCCAGCCTGGCAACAGAGTGAGACACTGTTAAAGAAGAGAAGAGAAGAGAAGAGAAGAGAAGAGAAGAGAAGAGAAGAGAAGAGAAGAGAAGAGAAGAGAAGAGAAGAGAAGAGAAGAGAAGGAAGGAAAGAAAGAAAGGAGAAGCTAGCAGAAGAGAAACAGGGCACCCCTCCCTGTGAATGAAGCATCCTGGAGCACTTTCATCACGGGTATTGTTGTAATTTACATCACAGGTATTGCTGTAAGAGCAAGATTAGAGAGAGTCTGGGTTCCCTTCCTTCACCCTGATCCACCCTATCCATCCAAAAATGCACGTTTAGAAAATGAACCCAAAGAAAGAGAGTACTTCCCCCAAGGCCTACAACAGGAGAGCTGGTCTAAGACACTTCTCCACACCTCCTTTAACCTATCAAGTCCCAGTTCCATCCTTTTACCCCAGCAAGAAGGACAAGGGAGAGGACAAGGGGCAGTGTCCCAAGAGAGAACTCCTTCACATGGCAGGAACTTTTAACTCCTTCAGTCTTCCCATGAGTGCACCCCTCCTGCTAATTGGGATTCCTTGGCTTGCTGGCATTCTGCCTAGAGATCAGAGGATCATTTCTCAAAAGACAGTCAAAACCAGACTTTTGGGAAGGGCAGCATTAAACACAGATGCCTTCACGAAGGTCTCCCCAGAGCCTTCTGCCTCTGAAGAGAAGGGAGGCACAAAGGACTTTCCAAACTTATTGACCCATGAAATTGTTTTTAGGAGCATCCCTAAAGGCAAACTTTCAGAATTCCATGGACCAATAAAACACTGGGAAATGAAGTGTTAGGGTGTGGTACCAGAACAAGGTCTGGTCTGAGAGCCACTCTGTCACTTTCAAGGAACTTTAATGTATCTGTTCTCCACCATCATGGGTTGGTTTAATTTGATACACTCTCAGAATGCTGGGAGCACTTGCCTGGAGTTTCAGCCTGCCATCACTGTTGGTGACAGCCTCACAAATGGTTTCCCAAAGTCTCATTTGGCTAATCTAATTTACCTAACCTCCCCCATGCACTCTTACCAAATTGGCAGACCTCCACAAGCTCATCTCTTCACCCTGCCCTGTTATCAGTAACGGGAGAAGACGAGGATGAGTATTTCTCCCTGTAGGACAACTGCCTAAATTCCATAAGCCCCCCACCAATTTCTTTCTGCCTTCGTGTGTATCAGTTGCTGCTCTGGTCTTTTGGTTGCAAGTTTCTAACATTTTCTGCAGAAGAGTCACAAAAGCAAGCCTTTAGGTAGACCCTCTCGAGCCTGGCCCACATTGTCCTTTTCAAGACCTCCAGTTCCGAGTCTGTGATTCTCTATTGCGGCTGCAACATAAGTTGCCACACAGAGAAGACGCCTACCGAGGGTGAATATTTTGGCCTGACCACAAACGTCTGTCATTCACTATTGTAAGATGTGAAAGTCTGGGATGGCCTACATTCCTGATCCTACATTTCAAGTGGAATAGTGTGCAAATGCTCAGTATCCAAAATAAATGGGACATCAGCTTTGTCTCTGGCATTAACCAACTCATTAAATATAAAATAAACACAAGTAAATGGCCTTTAAATCTCACTGACAGAAAGCTTGGCAACTACTCTGAGATTCTAGAGGTCACTGGAACTTCTCTCTTCAAACACGAATTTTCCTCACACTGTGAGGCACAGAAGAACAGGTCTGCCTCCTGTGGGTTTCGGGGTGCTCCCTTCCATGTGGGAGCTGCCCTGCAGAGCTAGCTACCCCAAGAGCCTGTCCATGGAGAATGATGGTTACTGCCTGAAGTATGGCCTTTGGCACTGATCAGCCGCGGAGAAACGGCTGTTAGTTCTTACAAGTGATTAGAAATTCAGGACTAAGGCTTTCACTTGCCACTAATTATAAATACCTAGGAAGAGCCACCAAACCTGACCTTGGGTTTCTGATTGCTCCCTACCTATTGGCTATTCCCAGAGAGCCAATATTCACATGGTTTCCTAAATCCTGTGTACACTCACTGTCCCACGGGTCCCCCGGTCCCATTAGTAATGCTACTTGCTGAACACTTTGCTTTGTCTCAATCTGTCTCAACATCAACTGGACTTGTTGGGGAAGGTGATGGCTCAGGTTCTCTGGATAAATGATGTAATTATTCACCTCATGCCAAGCATGCACAAAACAAATTGTAATAACTCTCCAACCAGAAAACAAGCACATGCACCTCTTTGCTCAGAACTTTACTTCAGAGCTCAGCTAGATTTCAGCAATTACTGACCTCTTTTATAAAATCAAAGTGAAAAATGCACTGCTTTTGGTAAAAAGCATGTTGACTTGATAGTCCTTCAAAGGTGGGTGCTTGCCTGGGAGGCTATGGGTGAGCAGCTCCATTATGCACAAGACGCAGCTGTGGTCAGGCATCAGAATTATTCGCTTTGCCCATTCACCTCAGTCAGCTTTCTTTTTTTTCCCCCTTTTTCTTTCTTAGAGATAGGGTCTCACTCTGTCACTCAGGCTGGAGTGTGGTGGTGCAATCATAGCTCACTGCAGCCTCAACCTCCCGCTCCTGGGCTCAACCAATCCTTCTGCCTCATCCTCCCAAGTAGCCATAGCCAGGACCGTAGGCATGCGCCACCACACTCAGTGCATTTTAAAAAATTTTTTGTAGAGACAAGATCCCATTATATTGTCTGGGCTGGTCTCAAGCTCCTGGGCTCAAGCCATTCTCTCACCTTGGACTTCCAAAGTGCTGGGATTATAGGCATGAGTCCCTGTGCCCAGCCTCAGTAAGCTTTCACAGTCTAACTTTGTGCCAAGACGTTAGTAAGATCGGAAACTAGTCAAAGTAGCTTCCATTTATTCACAGTTTTAAAAACATTTTTCAAGTTTAGTCAACTTCCCAATACAATCAAAGGACAAAATGGCAATAAAAAATATACTTCATCAGATCTTAGAGTTATGCAATCAGTTAAAAAAGTAGATATTGGGTTTTAAACAACTGACATACGCTTTCCTTTTCCCCCTTTAAAGGTTTTCAGTATCCATTTGAAATCACTGAATCACTTTTCTTCTCCTCCACAGACTTCAGAACTTTTTCACCCAGAACTGGAGAAGGAGCACTCAGTCATTAGCTGAGGGGAATGGCAAGGATCCAGGGGTCCTCCGTGACTACACAACCACCCTCCCGAGCACCTTTAGGAAATCCAATGCTGTCTGAGAAGCAGCGGGGCCAGATCCAGATCTATGGAAAATTAATATCTGAAGTGCTTCCTGAAGGTCACCTCAGTCTTTATGCCATTTCAAAAGCTAGCCCGGGGCTTCAGAAGAAAAGGCAAGTGACATTCCAGCCATATTTGGGGAGCTATTTAATTTTCATTGCATACCTCATGCACAGGGGTAATAACACATTCTAGGACATTCTTCTGGCCTACCCACTCTTCCTCTTTCTCTTCTTCTCTTTCCCTAATGAGTGGTAGTGACAGGATGGAAGTCTGCACTCTTGGTAGATAAATGGCAAAGCAGGAGAAAGAACTATTCCATAATCAGTTAAACAGGGAGTTTTCAGAATCCTGTCTTGTCACCTAAGTGTCTTACTGAAAGCCTACTAAGTTATCAAGACTGTATTTCTTTGCTTTGTGCACTGGGACATTGAAGCATTGAGACACGAGAAGTCTAAAAGAAGAAAAATGTGAAAATCACAAATTTAAAGAAAATGTTGAGGTCTCAGTTCTGAAACACCATGCTTCAAGTGTTGTCATTTTTGAGAACATTTTTTAAAGGCATCTAATATTCCAGGACATACAGTTCCCATTACTGGCCCAGCAGGTACACAGGGTCTCCCACTTTGATGGTCCCTGGGTTTTCCAGCACAAAATACTGCCCAAAGAGTGGTGATTTTCCATATAACTTTCGTTCTGAAGGGTCACACTGGCGATAACTGCAATAGGAAAAGATCATGATGAGTCACAGCCAAGCGGACGCAAGAGCTCAACCAGAACGTGGCTTCCATCCCACAAAGGGCCTCCACATGCACAGCTTGAGAGGGCACCATCCCGTCAAAGCTCAACAGAACAACGCCTCCTGGAATGGGGCAGTGAACAGCCTGCCCAGCAAACAACTACAGAAGCATAAGCAATGGCCACATCCCCACATCTTTTCTCTACATTCATGTTCCCCCTTTCAGCATCAAGACATTAGATACTTGGCCGGGCGCAGTGGCTCATGCCTGTAATCCCAGCACTTTGGGAGGCTGAGGCGGGCAGATCACAAGGTCAGGAGATCCTGGCTAACACAGTGAAACCCCATCTCCACTAAAACTACAAAAAATTAGCGCGGTGTGGTGGCAGGCGCCTGTGATCCCAGCTACTCAGGAGGCTGAGGCAGGAGAATGCCATGAACCCAGGAGGTGGAGCTTGCAGTGAGCCGAGATTGTGCCACTGTGCTCCAACCTGGGCGACAGAGTGAAATTCCATCTCAAAAAACAAAAAAAAAAAATTAGATACTCAATGTGTCTAGACATACTTTATCATCTTTCTTTGCCCTAGGCGTCTTTTCTCCTGTCTCCTCCATGTCTGTCACCTGAACCACTATCCTAGTCATCAGTTGGGCTGGGAGCCCATCCTTTACACCACTGTCCTCCCTTCCCACAGCCTGTCCACAGCTGACCAGTTCCAAGGTTCTTCCTGTACAACATTATTTGACTTGGCTTGCTTTTCCTCATTCCTACCATCACAATCTTACTTCCAGCATGCTCAGATTATCGTAATAACTTCTTAACCAATCTTTCTTCCTCGTTCTCTACCTGTTTTCAATTCATTGTTGACACTGCACTATATCACTGTTGTAATTGTATTCTGGTCTTATCATTCCTAGGCTCGCAAACCTTCCATGGCTCCCCAATGACTAAAGAATAACATTCCAACTATTCAGCCTGGTGTGTAGGGCTCTACCTGGCCCCAGCCTGCTTTTTCAAACCTGTTGCCCTCTGCTCCTTACTTGCACCTCTGCAGCTCTCTGCTGGATTTCACCTTGCTCTGTATTTTACTGACTCGGTGAGCCCTCTGTGATTCCTGTGGGATGCCCCTCCTCCAGGTCCCCATGCTTTACAATCATACCTGCCTCAAGGCCCAACTCAAACACCACATCTCCCGGGAAGGAAGCCCAGGTTCCCCCAGCCACGAGTAATTCCCCTCCTCAATTCTCTTTGCCCCTCCAACACTCACATGTCTTGTCCTGTAATGTCAGGGCACAAGTTTGACTCTACAAGGCAGAGTCCCTGGAGAACAAGAACTGTGATTAATGATGCCCTTGTACTGCTCATGCCCAATGCTGGGCCTCCTACGTCGCCTGTGACCCACCATTGTTTGCTGGCTGGATTAGCATGCTCACGAGTAAAACCGTCTGTCAGAGACAGTATAAATATGAATATTTTTGTCCAGCAGCAAATGAAAGAAGCCACAGGGAGAGGGCACACGAGCAGATGTGTGGCACTCACATGGCAAGATTCCCCTACCTTCCCCACTGGGAAGAAGTTAACCTTCAGTTTTTTATTTAATCTAACCCTAATTTTACATCATTTTTATATTTAAAACATTTTTAGATAAATCATTCATTTTATTCTGCCTTGCTTAAAAAAAAGTGACTGCAACAACTTGGTTCTAATGTTGTTCTTCAAATCAGAAACGGCAAAGGAGAAAACAGAGAGTCAAATCTAGAACCTCCTTCTGGAGACCCACAGCTCCTTCCCCAGACTGTAAACATCCTGTGGGCAGCATTGCGTCCACTCTGTTCTCTGTTGCATTCTCATGGCCTGGAACAGTGCCTCATACATATGCTGTAACCACTCAAAAAAAAAAATGTTGGTTGAATAATGAATGAACAAATGAATGAATGAATGAAAATGAGGAGCTGCTGATGCAGGCTTCCCTGCCTTGCCAAGAGAATTTCCTCTCTCTGTAATCAGGTTTCTGCAATGCCTTTGGACCTGACAAACCAGACATCTCTCCTAGCCCGGCTCTCCTCTGTCAGCATGCGACACCCACGACATTCTGGGATCTATGTGTCAGAGGGTGACCTCTTCAGGAACAGGCGACACATCAGCTGCTTGTATGGCTTGGGATTTCCGTGGCTGCCAAGCTCTGTAGTCTAGAGTCCAGGCTCTCATTATCTTGGGGAGAAATTGAGAGTTGGAGTTCTGTGCACCACACATGGATAGTCTATAAGGAACTTTACACATGTTATCTCTTTTAATCCTTACAAACTGCCTATGTGCGAATTTGTCTTTTCTCCATTTTACAGTTAAGTCTCAGGGGAGTAACAGACTTGCCTGAGATCACAGATCTAAGGGATCCAGCTGGGGCCAGAGCCCAGGCCTGGCTGACTTCAGAGTCTGGTGGACTCTTCCCACCCAGGATGTAACCCTGCCTGGTCATCAACATCCTCCTGAGTACAACCGCCGGCCTGAGAAGAACTGAGGGGCCTCACAATATAGTCATCTACACCAATTTCTAGCCACTTACAGTTTTCACCTATCCCTTCCTGCCAACCACACACATACACACTCACTCCCTCACCAGGTAATGAGGAGCAGAGGACCATAAAGAGCGGCTGCCCCTCCCGGCACAGCCTCCCTACACTGCACAGGTCGGGGTGAGGGAGTTGCTTTGTCAAAGTGCAGGTGTGGTCACCGGCTCACAGGTGGCGGTCCACTCCACTATCTAGGAGTAGAAGCGGGGAGAGCTATGGGAGTGGAGAAGGGGTTCTCGGCGGGCCGGCCTGCCAGGGCTTTCCTACAGCTGCCTGGTTTTGCTGCAGACTCTCACCGCCCCCTGCATCACCTCCTCCTGCCGCTGCCGCTGCTGCTGCTGCTGCTGCTGAAGCCCGCCTCCAGGCTGTGTGAAGACTCAACGAGGTCACTAGCGGCCCCTACTGGCACTAAGGGGTATTGCAAGCAGTCTATGGATTCATCTGCACACCAAGTTCAACCGACTGAAAGAAAATAGTGTTGTTTCATACATGGGTCTTCTACGATTTTTTTAATATATGACTTTTCATATATGTATTCCTGTTGGTATTAATAAATTAAAACTCATTTAAAATCTTCCTTAGTGCACTTTCTCCTTAAATGAATACGAAACATGACTATTCTAATGAGCAGGAAGCCCAAGACACTTTATTTAGCTTAAACCGAGGTCTCCATTATTTACAAGGTGCAATGTAAATGGAAACAGTTTGTTACCTTTAAAGTGCTGTGCACCACAGAGGGCTGCTCCTTGTTTACACTGCCTGGTTTACTCATACACTGGTCAACGTCCAGGCCATGACTCCAGGCAGAGTCTCTGGTCACTGCTCAATCCCACCACTGGTGTTCATGGGACCATAAGTCACCAGGGGCAGAAGCCATTCCTGAGGCCTCATGACTGCCTATCTCTACGGCCAGGTTAAGAATTAAACAGCATTGTTAATCCCAACACTTTGGGAAGCCAAGGCAGACACGTCAGCTGAGGTCAGGACTTTGAGACCAGCCTGGTCAACATGGTGAAACCCTGTCTCTACTAAAAATACAAAAATTAGCCAGGCATAGTGGCGCATGCCTGTAATCCCAGCTACTTGGGAGGCCAAGGCATGAGAATTGCTTGAACCCTGGAGGCGGAGGTTGCAGGGAGCCGAGATTACTCCACTGCACTCCAGCCTGGGTGACAGAGTGAGACTCTGTCTCAAAAAATAAGTAAATAAATAAATAAAATAAAATAAAATAAAATAACTAGCATCGTGAACGTTCCCAGGAGAGGTGCCACACTGAACTTACAGAGGCTGGCTGTTGGGCAAGTTCGTGTTCGGTTTCATTTAAAGCAGCCTCTGAGTATAGGAAGAAGTGTGGTCAAGCTTCTCCTCCTCTCAGAAAGTGTCAAGTTTATAAATGGAGACTCTCAATGAACGCAGCTTACATGGTCATTGTGCACAGTATTCTATCACCTATAAAAATCCTATATCTTGCATTATTCCAGTCTACCAGAAGAGGTATTACAAGTCCAGTTTATACCAATAAGGAAACTGTGACTTGAAGAGCCTAAGCAACTTGCCAGTGTCACACAATTAGGAGGTGACAGAGCCAGGCAGGTGGAGGGTCTGTCTCCTCCCTTGGAGTTACCACTGCTATATCTTCTGTGTTTTGCTCAGCAGAGCACAGCCTGACACAAGTGGCTGCTGGCAAATGTCATTGCAGTCACAGTATTCGTGCATCCAGCAAAATCTTTTTTTTCTTTTGAGTCCCCATGCAGTAATTGTGCTATATTCTTTCCATTAGGGGCAAGATGTCATGGAAGCAACAATGGCAGACTCCAGCCATTCCTTCAACCATGGGGATTAGTGTGTACATCACTTTCCCTTAAGAAAGAAAAGAAAAATTCCATTTTCCTGTTTTCCTGTTAGCAGACAGGCCTCCACTGTGCCGCCCACTGTGAGCATTTTACAGACAAAGGCTCCCCTATGCCTCTGTATTTCTTTTTCTCGCACTGCTGTGCCATCCCGGGCTCTGCCTGTGGGTGACTAACATCAGGAGGCAGGGCTGGGCAGGCAGAGAGGTCTCCCAGCTGAGCGCTTGCATTCCAGAAGCAACCCCAGCCATGGGACCATGAGTACCCAGAAGCAGAAAGCGGTGTGGCTCTGAGCAACCTGCCCAACAGCGGAGAGGCTGTGGACACCACTGTTTGCTTCCCTTCCCATGATTTATGCGATGCGGCCAGGCCTTTCTCTTCCCGATTTATGACCACCTGTCTTGGGAAGAACATAAATTAAACATCCATGGCAATTTAAATCTCAGTAAGAGATAGGAGAAGACACCTAGGCTGGCCGCACTGTCTCCTGGGGTATTAGAAGCAATTAGGGCTGGATTGTTGGGCTGCACAAAGCCTGCAGAAGATCAGGGGGGTGTGCTGGCTCCTTACGCCCCCCCGCCTTCCCACCCTTACTCTGTGTTTAGGGTCAATTATCCTCCTTCTATAAACACAGGCTCCCAATGGAGGAAGGGGGGCCCTGAAGATGCAGAGAACAAGCCCAAACACGTGAAGTGCTTTGCGGAGGCCGTTTCTGCAAGAGCATAAACCTTCTAAATCCAGAGGGAAGGATGCCCCACACCGAGCAACTGGGGGGAGAGAGAGAACAAGATGGACAAAAAAGGATGACAGCTAATTCCCCAAACCACTTGGCTGATTTACACAGAACCATCTATTTCTGTCTTGCCTCCCTTATTTTATAGGGAAGAACACACAGGGCCTGAGTGGGGGTGGGGGCAGGAGCACAGCAGTTGGTGTGCTGCAGATCCTGGTCTCCTGACTCCCAGCCCAGGATCTTCCCTCTGGCCCTCCCTGCTTTCTGCCCCTAGTAGCTCCTCTGTGGCCATGGAAAACAGGAAGACTGAGTTCTGGTTTGTTCTGATGGTGAGTGTGCACATTTCACAGAATAACTATAACCCTGCTCTTCTCATCAATGTTCTGTCACACATAGTGACATTTCCCCCAAAATTTTACTATGAAAATTCTCAAACAGGCAATTGGTAAAATAATTTTACAGCAAATACCCATTTACTCACTGCTTGAATTCTGAGCTTAACACTTGACTATATATATATATATATATATATTCTTGACTATATTTATTCTTGACTATATATATATATACACACACACATATATAAAAAACACACTTGACTATATATATCTGTCATCCAAACTGGAGTGCAGTGGCACAGTCTCAGCTCACTACAACCTCCACCACTCGGGTTCAAATGATTCTCCTGCCTCAGCCTCCCGAGTAGCTGCAACTACAAGTGACCGCCACCATGCCCAGCTAAGTTTTGTATTTTTAGTAGACACAGGGTTTCACTATGTTGCCCAGCCAGGTCTCGAACTCCTGACCTCAAGTGATCCACCAGCCTCAGCCTCCCAAAGTGCTGGGATTACAGGCATGAGCCATCGTGCCTGGCCTTGACTATACTTTCTTTATCACTTATGTATCTATTCATCAATCCACTGTATTCTCTCAGGCTGGTCTGTAGCCCTCCTCTTTGAAAGTTGCTGTAAATCACACCCAACGCTGTTGGAGTCAGGTAGAGACCAGCCACTTGCTATCCACCTCAAAGATTCCTTGAGTCCCACAAACCCCCTTCTCCGTAACTCCCTCCACCCACCCTGTTTGACTTCCCTGCTGACCACTGTATCCCTGCCAGGTGGCTTAGGCCCTCAAGGCCACCTGCTAACCTTGCTGCAGCCTGGCCCACACCCTGGGACTCATCTCCTATAGGATGACAGGTGCTGGCCAGAGAAGTCAGGCCATAGCCTCATGCTCAGGAGTGAGGTGACAGCAGGGATGACACCCCTCCAGCCCAGGGCTTCAGCTTGCCCAGAGAAGGGGTCAGATCTGGGACAGTAGAATTATCAGGGAGGGATTGGGGCTGATCAAAGAAGACTGAATCGTTGGCCCCCAAAAAGGCATGAGGTTGGTGAAAAGTGGAAGGAAAGGGAGGCAGGGAGCCTCACGTTATAGAGAATGAATCCTGCTCCACAAAGGCCAGTGCAACCTCTCTGTCATGCGCTCGTTCACGATGGTTTTGATACAAGATAGTCGCGTTTCAACTGCATTCCTTCTTCAAGGTTCCCAGGGCCCTCCCTTCTACAAGTTATACCTCGGGATGCCAAGTCAGGACCAAAGCCAAAGAAGGGTCTCAGGGACTGTAGAGATGAGGCCTGACACCTGGTCTGTAACTCAGTATTCAATGTCAAAGGAACCAATAAAGAGAAGCCCCCTTAGTTCATTTTCAGTTTCAGCAATTTCCTGGGTCCCAAATTTGGCAGATAACAGCACTGAAGTGCTTGGATACTAAACTGTTATTGGTGTTGTTTTCACAAAAGTAATGCAGAGTAATTATAGAAAGTTTAGAGACTACATATAAGAATAACCCTTTTCCATAATTCTATCACTGAACCAAAACAGCATCTCCATTTTGCTTCATCTCCTTTCAGCCTTTTATCTACTCATGTGCATTTATGTTTTTTAAAAAGTAAAATCAAATAAAAATAAAAAGTAAATAGTGCTATTTTATAATCAACCTTGTAAAATCAACATGGCATCCTGACTATATATACAATTTAAAATGATTCTCGGTACTGTGCCTTTCACTTAAAATTTACCCTTAAGAAATTTTAAAGTAAACATAAAAGTAGAATAGTGCAATAAACCTCCCCATAATTATCACTCAGATTCTATTTATGAAGATTGTGACACATTTTTAAAATGTACTCATCTATCCTTTTTTCTTTTTGCTAAAATAATATATAGCATATAGCAAGTTCCAGACGTCACATCACTTCACTCCTACACACATACTTCAAGCAGCGTCTCTAAAATATATTGACATTTCTAATATAACCACAATGCCACTAGGACACCTAGTACATTTTTTGGTATCATCTAATACTCAGCCCATAATAAAATTTGTCAAAATACATAAGCAATTTTTAAACATTGATTTATTTGAATTATGATTTCTAAATGAAAGATAAAAGTATTTATTTAAGCACACATGTTGGTGCTCAAAATACCGGCGAATGTTTCCCAGATCATCTCTTTGATGGGACCCCCTTGAGCTTCAAGACTATGTGTGTGGTGTTTTCACTGCTTCCCCTTATAAACATTAAGCAACAAATATTGCTTCTGTTCCAGGCACCTAAACCCGAGGATGAGCCCCGTCTGCCCAGTCCTACCTCTTCAGTGTTTCCAGCGGCTCCTTCCTGCTCATGACGCCGGTGTCTGGGTCCACTGTGGTTAAAATGCATCTGGAGACACACACAGAACATCATAAGGGGGACAGAGCAGAGTGGCCTTATCCCCACCCCCACCCCACAGGGACAGGAAAGCACCTTACCTGGAACAAGCCATCAACCTTTTCAGTTCCACGTCACCAATAAGAAGCTCGTCCCAAGAATCCTAGGAAACAAAGCGCAAACTCCCATGAGCACCTTCAGGCCCCGCCCCTGACACGTGTGTAGAGACTTCCCAGGAGCGCCCGCACCTAATGATGTCACCCACATCAGCGATGGCAGCCTTCTGTTCTCCCCCAGCCCTGCTCTGCCAAGCCATACCCACACACCTTCGCGTTCCCTCTCTCTGGCTTTCACATGCCAGTTCATTCCCCTGAAATGAGATTTCTCTCTCCTCTCACTTGCAACTGTCGTGGAAACTCACCTCGCTCGGGGAGGCTCCCTGATGATCCCACTTGACTCCTGGTGGGGGTTGGGGTGCACAAAGTGGATGGGGTGGGTGAAAGTGGGGAGGGGGACAGAAGGGGACATTACGCATTACTTCAGCGCGTATCAGATCCCTTCGTGCCTGCCTGAAGTTATATGGCTCAAGAGCCTGAAGTCATTGAGTACGTGCATGTCTCGCCGGCCAGATACGGACACATCAGGAGCAGGGCCAGCAGCCTCATTCCTCTTTGATTTTTGCTGGAGCATTTACGAAGCACTGAAGCCAGGGGAGCTCTGCAGGCATTGCCTGTGGGCTGGGTCAGTGGAGCCTACTTTCCACGACAAACCGCATTAGTGGACCAAGGTCCTCCAATCTAGCAGCCGACATAGGTCATCCATACATGGAATTCTAAAGATCAATATTCTGTTTTTAAATGCCACAAATATTCACAAAAAGCACTCCAAGGCAGCATGTTGTGTGTTGGTTTCACTGTGCAGGCAATACTTACTGTGGGGATTTAGAGGCACAGCTCTCCAGGCTGGTCTGGTTAGAGGAAGTTTTATGGAATAGGTAAGGTAAGTGCTGGGTCTAAAAGGGCAGAGAATTTGAGAGGCACAAAAGAAGCGTAAGGGGACTCCAGGCAGAGGGGACAGCAATAAGAAGGAAGGGTGCTGAGGAGGCAAAGTTCATTTGATTATAGTCCTGACCTTCTTACCCTTGGAGAGAATTGCCCGCCACACAAGGGCGAAAGGCAAAGACCTGGAGTTAGAAAGCAAACTGCCTTGTCCTTGGTTGATGATGAGCTGAGGGACAGAGTTTCAAGCTCAGAATTTTAACTCCAATAGTGTGTGTTATTCTTGATATATATGACACCGGGGTTTTGTTCTGTCATAAATCATAAAATGCGTCTCAGGTGCATACTTTCAACAGTCCAGAAAACTGGGCACAGCGGATTAGCACAGCCACAGCCTGTCCTGTGAACATTTCTCCACAAGGAGGCACTGTGGTCACAAAAAACACATAAAAAGAGTATAAAAGGAGAAAAATAAGGGTTCCACTTAGGAAATTAAGTTCTTATTAATTAAAGAAATATTTCCAGAGCCCCTTCTATGTCGTAAAAACTACTGGGGATTGAGTCATAAGCACTGACGAGCCCAGGAAAGTCTTCCTACAGCACCTGGAGGTGACCAGTTCAAACAGGACAAGCATGGCATGGGAGAGGCTCAGAGCACACCACAGCTTCAGAGACGGGAGGGAGCTCTTTGAGGTCCTGCCATCACAGCAGGCTTCCCAGGGGAGAGGGCTTTTAATCCAGGCTTTCAGAGAATGTCAAGAGTTTTAAGTAGGGAAGGGAGTAAGAGTCTCAGTGACCAGGAGACATCAGTTTGCAGTTTGGAGCTTTCATTGGTGATATGGTTTGGTTGTGTCCCCATCCAAATCTCATCCTGAATTGTAGCTCCCATAATCTCCATATGTCATGGGAGGGATCCAGTGGGAGATAATTGAATCATGGGGGCGGGTCTTTCCAGTGCTTTCCTTGTGATAGTGAATAAATCTCACAAGATCTGATGGTTTTATAAAGGGCAGTTCCCCTGCACGCATTCTCTCGCCTGCCACCATGTGAGACATGCCTTTGCTTCTCCTTTGACTTTTGCCATGATTGTGAGGCCTCCCCAGCCATGTGGAACTGAGTCCATTAAGCCTCTCTATCTTTATAAATTACCCAGTCTCGGGTATTTCTTCATAGCAGTATGAAAATGAACTAATACAGTTGGTAATAAAGGCTGGAAAAGCGGACTGTGGCAAGGTTACAGAGGAATGTAATGATTGAGTGGGAAGTGTGGACCTTTGTGACATGGAGAACCACTAAAGGCTTCTGAGCAAGGCAGCAACACTGATGTTTTGTCACAAACTTTTAGAGAGGGAGAGATCACGCTGATCAGCTCTGGGAGGCTTGGCTGTGGCAATATTCAGGAGGGAGCACTTAGTGGTCCAAACTTAAGGTAACAAACGTTGGATCTGGCTGGTGGTTGAGAATAGAAAGGGGAGCCGATGTGGCTGGGGCTGGGAGGAACACAGCAGAGGGAGGAGCCAGGGCTGACTGTCACCCTCCCAGACTGGGTGAAAGAAAAAAACGAGCTGCCTGGATAGAAACAGCGAAGTCAACAGAAGGAGTTTGGGGACCAGGCATGGTGGCTCATGCCTGTAATCCTAGCACTTTGTGAGGCCAAGGCGGGTGGATAACCTGAGGTCAGGAGTTCGAGACCAGCCTGGCCAACATGGCAAAACTCCTTCTATATTAAAAATACAAAAATTAGCTGGGCGTGGTGGCACATGCCTGTAATCCCAGCTACTCAGGAGGCTGAGGCAGGAGAATCGCTTGAACCCAGGAGGCAGAGGTTGCAGTGAGCTGAGATCACACCACTGCACTCCGGCCTGGGTGACAGAGCAAGACTCTGTTTCAAAAAAGAAAGAAAGAATGAGTTTGGGGAGGTGGGGTGAGGGTGTAGGGGCTGGTGTGTGAGCACCTAAGTCTGAGTTTCTCTGTCAACCAACAGAGAGTTGGAACTGTGACACAGCACTCCAGAGGGGGTCCGGGTGGACGTTTGAGGGACCTACATCAGGTGACAGAGGGTGATGCTGCAGGAGAGTGTGATCACCAAGGAGGGGAGAGAAAAGGGTCAAGGCCAGAACTTTTGGAAGTAAGGAATGAGGACAAACAGCAGAGAAGTAAGGGCAGTGCAGCCAAAGGAGAAACGTTTCAGTAAGTAGTGCCCATGGGTCCTCAGGGCGGGGTGGCGGCGACTGAAAAAGTCACTGACTGTGGCAGGTGGGGTGGATGTCTCTACTGTGGCTCTGGGGAGAAATGAGGTGTAAGAAATGAGTGTGGGGAGTGCCGATGATGAAGGGAGGCAGAGAAAAGCCACAGTTGCTGAGAAGGTAGGTTCTGAGATGCGGAGTGGGTCTGCTTTCCAGAAACTTCCGTGCAGGTTCTCAGCCTTCCTCCATGCTATCCTGCTCTCTCAGCTGCACCCTGGCCCCACCTGCTCTAATCCTTCTCCAGGCTCCTGGCAGAGGCAAATATGTACCATGCAAATCAGATTCGGTCACTCTCTGGCTAAAAATTCTTCCCAGACTCCCCAAAACCTGACACCAAATACCTGTGCTCTCAGCTCCCCTCCTCTCCCGAGCCCCAGCGCTGAGAGATGACCATTCTCTCACACCTTCACCTTCATAGCCCTGTGTATGCACCCCTCCCTCAGTGCTCCCCCTTCTCCTGGACAATACTTATCCGGTCATTCATTTAACAGATAAGTAGTGTACACCTACTATGTGCCAGGGGCTCTCTTAGGGGCTGGAGATAAGGAGCTTGCATAGGGGAAACAGACAATACACTAATACCTGAGTACACACGGCTTGTTAGGTGGGGTGTGTGCTGTGGGGGGCTGGATGAGTGGGGTCAGTGAAGCCCACAGCAGGGGACTGAAAGAGGCACTGGAGTGAGCCATGAGGCCTGTGAGGGAAGGTATGCCAGGCAGAGGACCCGGCCAGGACACAGAGAAAAGGCCAGTATGGCTGGGGCAGAATGAGACAGCAGAGGGGAGTGAGAGGAGAAGCGGCTGGGAGCTGGCGGGGTGTCATGTTGGGCCTTCAAGGCCATCCATAAGGATCCCATCTTTTACTTGAAGAAAGGTAGAGAACTGTGAGAGGGCTTTGAGCAGAAGAATCACATGATGTTACTTACATCAACAGGGTTACTTTGACAGATGTGCTGAGAACAGCCCATGGATGGTGGCAGGGCTGGGTCAAGAGTGGGGCAGGAAGGCCAGTGAACCCAGGCTGTTGCAGCACCAGTGGTAACTACATCCAGGCAGGGAGGGGAGTGGGGAGGAGGGCCCGGCCATAAAGATTTGTCAACTGTAGGAACTTGGGATATGAGACAAAGAGAAGAACAAAGGGTGGTTCGCAGTTTGGGGCCTGAGCCAGCAGAAGTCAGGGCTGCTGTGTGCTGAGATGGGCGAGACTGGGCACAGCAGGCTTTAGGGTGGAAACCTGACCCTCAATTTCAGACATCCTGACATTGGATTAGACATCCACATGGAGCTATGGAGAAGTAGGGGAAAGCTCTGGCAGAAGGATATAGTTAGGAGTCCTCAGGGCAGATGAGGTTTTGAAAATGAAAGAAAGAAAGAAA
>NW_012110752.1:472003-483584 GCF_000951045.1 Mandrillus leucophaeus | reverse complement strand
GGGAAAGAAAGCTTAAAGCCGATCATAGGGAGAAAGCTGGGGGTCTGAGTCAGACTCCCAGGAATGAAACTCTTCCTTACCTTTCTGTGGTACTTAATGTCCTAGAACTTTTCCACAAATTGTCATCGACCTTGATTCTCACAGCTCCCATCAGGCAAGGGAGTCATTGGAATTGCCCACGTTTTACAACTGCAAGAAGCAGAGGCCTCGGCAGGTTCGGTGACCTGTTCAGGCTTGTGTGGTCACTTGCTGAAGCAGGCGGAGTGGAATCCAGCTGTCCCAGCCCCACGGATATGCCCTAGAATTCTCAGGGTTCCTCTGGCCTTGACAATTGGGGTTCAAAACCCAGCCCCTCCTTGCTGTGGTATAGCCTAGGGCAGGCCACCTCACCTCCCCAAGCCTCTCTCTTCTCTCCTGTAAGATAGGAATGATAGCTTTACCCTGCTGGGCTCTGTGAGGCACAGAAGAGACAACATACTTAAGTGAAACACAAGTGTTTATTCAAAACCCTCCCCACTCATTTCTCTTTTCCTGAGAAGGAATGTTCTCAGGAAAAATGACTCTCCTAGCCACAGCTAGTGGAAGACGAATCTCAAGGACATGGTCAAAGGCAACCAAACAGTGATTATTTTCCTGTTGTCTGAGTCAGGCTGGCCCATTGTGCACAGGAGCAGAACAGGCAGTGCTCCCTTGTCACAAAGAAGCACTGAGAGACACCCAACCCAGGACCGTGGGGGATATGCACACAGTCCACCTGCCTCACACTAGGAAGTTCTCTGCCACCTTTAGAAGAAACGCTACCCTTGGAAGGTGGGAGCCAAGAGTATTTTATATAAAGCATTAGCAGTGGATTTGGGAGTACTTTCATTATCCTCCGTCGATTGATATTGCATTTATACACCTCATAAATTACATTATCCAAATTGATCCTTCAACAGACCTTTAAGGTAACCCTAGGCAGAAATACGATTATCTCATCGTTCAGGCAAGGTAAGTGGGACATAGCAGTGCTGCTCAAAGTCATGCAGAAGCCAGCACAGAAGCTGAAACCAGCCCTCACATCCTCTTGTTTGAATGTGGGAACCAAATTCTTATATTATTTCTCTTTCAGCACAGCTTTGCCTCCGTACAGCAAAAGTGAAGAACAGAATTGGTTCCTCTGAGTATAAAAGGTTAAAACTCAATTGCTTTGACTCCATTTTTCCCTGTTATGGAGGAAATGGGCAAACGTAAGAACCACTATATTGTCCCTTTTACCTCTCCCTTCTCAACATAAACATGAGGCACAACCAGAGCTCCTGAATTCCTAGCTGGGGGTCAGGGCTTCTGTTGAGTATCCACAGCTGGTGGCCACTCCCCAAGCCTCTAGGCCACCAACCTCTGCCTTCATGGAAGCCCAGGGAGAGAATCAGGTTAAACAGCCAAAGGCTATTTATTACAAAGTAAATTTGCTGCCATAATCCTGCGGAATCCCGGAAACAAAGCCTCAGGGCTATTCAAGCTAAGTTACCACGCAGACATCTGAGGGCAGATGGAAGGTGGCACTGCAGGCGTTTTAGGGCCGTGCCATCAAGCTCAGGGGCAACAATCTCTCCCAACCCTCACCCAGCAGCCTTGCAGTAAATGCCTGTCTTCTCCGAGAGAGCCATCTACTAAACAGGAAGACCATCCTTTGACAAGACAGGAGCATACACTTTCTTTGTTCCATGGCCCACACAGATCATGTAGTCTGTGCAAGAAAATTTGACTCAACAACGAACCTGTCAACTCAGAATTCTCCTTAGAAGCCACAGATACTGAACTGCTTCCTTGATGACAGTCTCTGACCCATCAATATCTGTATCCTCTATACAGAAGTCTGCACTTATTAGGTGAATAAATCTAAAAATCAAATTGTTATGTATTACAGAGTTGATAAATAATGCACCCTTCAGAATAATCGAATCCAATGTCAAAGACTTTCATACTTTAAAAAAGAAGTCAAATCCAAGAAAGATGCAAAGGGGCATAGCATTACCTCTGCATAGACATCGCATCCTGAAATTACAATATTGGGCCTGAAGTTGGTTGCTTTAACTTTCTTCTCTAGCCTGGAGTTGAGATCCGCTAGCGACGCCTCAGAAAGGATCATGAATGGGCTGGTGTCTGAGTAAGCAATCTGATAGGGAAATACACATTGTTATAACACGTGGCACACCAACTTTTCAGTGGCTAGGTGTGCCTAGCTCCTAGACATACCCTCCGTGCTCCACCCCACCCCACACACAATCTTTCAAAGTAGTTCTCTTATTCTTTTAATAGAAGTCACAGTGACTCAGAAGCTTTAAATAGCCTTGAGACAGCAGAAACTGCATGGTGGAATGAAGGGAACAAGGACTCAGAATCCATCCTAAGCTGCCACAAGGCATGTGCCCTTGGGGACATCACTGCACCTTTCTAAGTCTCCAATTTCTCGAATGTTTAATAAGTTGGTTGAGTTTGATGACCTCATTATGTTTGATTTAAATGCTCACTAATTCCATGAACACTTATTTTTATGCAACTTGCAAATTAATATTTATGTTGACCATAATTTATGCATTTGCTTGTTTATTTATTTATATATTTTGAGACAGGCTCTCCTTGTAGCCCGGGCTGCAATGCAATGGCGCCACCACAGGTCACTGCAGCCTCAACTCTCTGGGCTCAAGCAATCCTCCCACCTCAGCCTCCTTAGTAGCAAGGACTACAGCATAATTTCTTTTTTATGCGCATGGTAAAAGCAGTATATGGTGCTACCAACCCTGCTTTCATGATGAATCCTTAGAGCTTTATGCCATTAAGGCTGATCATTTGAGTCTGTGTATCTCCATACCCATGCCAACTTGCATAGCTGGAATCTGACATACAACTGCAAACTAAAAATTCTGGACTCCACGTGCAATTACAGAATGGAATGAAAAAAAAAAACACTGGTGCAGGACAGTTTTGAAACCCTACTGGCATCAGAATGCTTACACAAATAGGAAGGTAGATGCTCAAGGGCAAAAATTCAAGAGTCCCCCAAATGAAGAAACAAATGATGCTTCCAAGGGAAGGGCTTTATTTCTGCCTACTGCTTGTGGTCTAAGCTACCAGAGGGCTGCCCCAAAAACAAGAGAGCCGAGGTCATCAGAGATGCCACCTGAGCCCCCCGGGCTGGGGGTGACTGCTTTCTACCAATAGAGGCAGCAGAACCTCTCACCTGGTCCTTGGGTCGGAACAAGTCTGCTATTTGGTGAGGATGTCTCGGTCGCATGTGAGGCTCGAAGTGCACCAGGCGGTAGGACTGTGACTTCAGGAAGCTGGTTATCCACTGGGCGGCGGCCTCACCACAGTCTCTGCCCTCAATCTCCAGGCCATGCACTCTGCAGGGGTGGCAGGAACAAAAGGCAAACATGGCTTTGAAAATCCATGCACCCTAATATGTGCCAGTTATATCAGAAAAGCTGCTTCTAGCTGTAACATTACTGTCATATCTTAATTACCAGAAGATGTAATTTTAGTCCTGGCTCTGACTCCAAACCTGCGTCAGCCCACATGAAAGTGAAAGCACCCCTTTAAGCTTTGCTTTCCCCATTTTAAAAAATCAAGTTTTGTACAACTGTGTCTCCCTACCTGGAAGGAATGTGGGGAGGATGAAATGAAATCATATATTTGAAAATGTACTGAGTTCTCCAGAAGAAAACTAATGTATCGGTGTAAACTTAGAATTACTGCAAAATCTAGTTCACCCAGCTGAATAGCGACCAGAAATCTTTATTCACAGGCCTGGCTATACTTTGCCAGTATAGTAACAGCAACAATATGAAAATGTTCTATAAAGTCTAAAACATTACAGATAATAACTTTATATATAACAAACATTAACAGTAATAGTCTATTTATTTTATAATAACAATAATAATCTACTAGATTTGATTGCAAGTTATAACTTTGCAGGATTTGAAGTTCCTACTCTCCAGCACATAGCCATGTGCAGGGCTGTTTGGCGTTATATGAATTTCACAGCTATAGAGAGGAAAATAAATGCTATGGTGTAGGCCAGCGTTTCACAAAGTGCAGGACCATTACCACTGCTGGCATTCAAGATAACTGCAGATGGCACCTGGGTATAGCATTAAATAACGGTGAATTGCACAGAGAGAAAATTTCAGTTTAGTGGTAATAAATCTTTACCTTTTAGCAACCCTTGATAATCACCTCTTTTAACAAAGAAAGAACACACCTTAGGTCCAGAGACCTCTGTAGGCAACAGTTTCTAGCTAGAATTTAGTAATGTTTTAGCATATTGAGTGTTTGTTAATTTCTGGCAAATTATATAGGTAGCAATATAAAATTTGTATACAGGTAGCCATATAAGGTTTCTGGTAGCCACATAAATTTATATATAAACCCATATATATAAATTATATAGGTAGCCTTATAAAGCCATATAGCTGGCAAATGATATAGGTAGCTATATAAAGTTTCTTTTTTAAATAAATGTGTTTAAGATTAGTTTTTAAGCTGAATCAATTTAAAGAAAAACATTAAATAAATAAGAGTACAGGTGGTTTATGGTTTGGCCTACTGTCATGGTGGTGTTATGCAAATGCTGGAAGTTTGAGAAAGCTTAGTGGATCAAGTAAGTCTACTTGGCTGGGCATTCCATTTCCACAAATGACTAGCTCCATGACCTTGGTGATAGTTTCTTATTCTGAGACTCAGTTTCTTCATCAATAAAATGGGGGTAGGAGCACAACTTTGTTGTGAGGATTAGGAACAATCTGTAAGAAGCCCCCAAACAATTCTTAGGACTGGGATGTGCTCAGTAGGCGGTAATGACCTAGGGTCCTCCAACCAAGTTATTTCAATCTATCTTTGTATAGTTAGTCCACAAATCAAACATTTAATCAAACAAAAGCATCCATTCTCTAATAATAATGTACAAATGGATTTTTATATTGTGAAATAATATTGAGTATAGTATCCTATATATTTTTATATAATTTTATTTTATTGCTTTATATCTAAAATGAGAAATCATTACTAACAGTGTCTGGGTTACATAAAGCAGTGAGGTTAGTGTATTCAAAGTTTTCATAAATTTTTTAAAAATTTTTATTGAAGTGTAACACTCATGTAGAAAAGTGCACTGCTGTAGTATATGACTTGATACCTTTTCGCACACTGTCACCCCACCCATTCTAAATTAACTTTCTGAGAATCAGAGGGCTGAAATATGCACCCAAGGCCTATGAAGTAATGAGAACATTTACAAAGACCAGGAGTGTTTGTGTTACTCTTTTCTGGATCAAGATGAAAAATAAATAAAATGAATAAAATAAATGTACCCAAATTTATACACCCAAATGGATATTACCTTTCAGAGCAGTCACCTTGGGAAGTAATCATTCTAACCTATTATTAATCATATCTACTTATTACTACTTTTAAGCCTAACCTCACTTTTTAACCAAAAAAAAAAAAAAGGTCCTATCATTATCTTATTCACAGGGTTTAGCTCCAAACAATTTTTTACTTTTCCCCAAAAATCAAATTCACCAGTTCTAGAACTGAGTGTATGTGAAGGGCTTAGCGTCTGTGTGTGTGTGCAGTTTAATGTCTGAAATGCTGATTTCAGAAGCATCTTGTGAAATGCCAGCATTACCAAATATCTAGGTATGGAGACAGCCTTGAAGGTCATTGCCTTGTTAGATGCCTCTTTGCTGGTGCCTAAGGAAAAAAAAATCACCCTCCTTTCTCCAGAGTCAAACCCTTACAGCTCACCAAGGTACCCTTTCAGTCTCAACTTGCCATTCGGCAGCCCAGGGCTTCCCTTAGTTGCTTTTACAGGAGGGTGTGAGGGCGCACAGCAGAGGATGTAAACAGGAAGGCTGCTTTGACTCCTTAGGGCTTCAGTTCGCAGTAATTATTTTTACAAAGTCAAAACATTTGCATCTATCTTGGGCCATTTAGGCATCTGCCCTGTTAATCTGACATTGATTTCCATTGCAACCTCTATTTCTAGATCCTGGGGTTCAGGTTCATAATCACCCAGAACTTGAGGTCTTTCAGCGAGTAGAATTTGTTCTGCCTTCTTCCTGCTCCTCCCATGTTTCTCCTGAGTTCTCACTGGCCTCTGCTGTATCTTGGCCCCAGCACTCCACCTGTACACTGTTCCAAAGAGTGCAAGCAAAGAATTAAAATAAAATTCCAAATGCTTCTATAACCTTTGACCCTTTGACAAAGATAATGTAGGCATGGCTTGAGATGGTTTGAGGTTTGAGGCTGTTTGCCTGAATAATCCCCAGCAAAAGTCCCTAATTCTCTGTATCTTATTAGTAGCAGGCAAGGCACGTGAGAAGATCAAGTAACATCTTCAACCATGAAAACAGGTGTACTGCCTGTGATCACGACCTTCTGAAAGTGACCCCAGAGCCCCAAGAACTCATCAGAAATCTTTAAGAAACTGTGGGCTGAGGTTACAACTTCCTCATAAGAGAATAGGTTGGGCTGTCAAAAGAAACCGGAGTCCAGAGGATCCTTGGAATCTTTGGATGAAGAGTCTGTATACTACTGTAGCATGTCTAAGCCTTTTCAGTTTGCAGTTTCCAAGCGTGCCCTTGTTTAGTCTTTTGGGCACGGACCAAATGCCCATATGGGACTGTGAAAAAAGTTTTGAAACAATTTCAAATGAATTGAAAATTAAACAAAAAATTAACTATAAGAAAATATGGGTAAATATCTAACCATGGCAAATAAACACAAATCATGACATGGATAAACATGAAATACAAATTGCAATATAAATATTTAAAATCTTACCTCATTCAGGGAAAAATGCAAATTAAAGTAACAAGAAATTATCGTTTTTGCTCATAAAAATGGCAAAATATTTTTTAATATAATGGTTAAAATGGAATTGGTGAAACCACTCTGCAAACAATTTAGCAAGATGTATCAAAAGCCTGCAGGATCCATATTCTTATTTCAAACAAAACCACTGCTAGAATTTTTTCCTAAGAAAACAACAAATGATATAAACAAAGATTTATGCCAAGATACTCATCACATTCTTCTTAATATCTGGAAAAAAATTAAGACAATCAAAATGTTTAATCATGGGGCATGTTAAAATGCATTAGATGACACTCACACAATGAAGTATTATGCCAACATGAAAAATGGTATCCTTAAAGATTTTTTAACAATATGAAAAAATACTCAACATTATCAGTTTAAGTATATAAACAATATGAAAGGATTTTTTGTATTATTTCAATTTGTTTTCTAAGTAACAGGCATAGAGACAGAAAGAAAATATGCCACAATATTAATTACAGTTATCACAGATTTAGTTTCTTATTTTTTTTTTTGGTATTTCCCAATTTTTCAACAATGAATATGTACTACTTTTTTAATCTGAAAAACCACCAATTTCAATAAAAGTATATTATCATATTTAAAACTAAAATGTAGAAATTATATCAGTATTGCATTTTGTGAACTTTTCTGGGTCTTTAGACATTTTTCAGATAACTACATTTTTTGAGGTGATACTACTTTTTTATGATAGGCTATAAACTACATGTAACATTCACAGTGCATTTTTATTCCAAATGCAGAAACTCTAACAAGAATATAACTAGACCAACTTTAATTTTGCCGTAATGAGATAAGAAATCAACTCTAGACATGACTGCTTAGAGGCAAAGCTAGTTTTCCTAGAAGAATTGCTTCGCTGCAGCCCTTCTGATGTTGAGGGAAGGGCTTCTGTACACAACACCCTCCTGGGCTGCATCCCCAGCCTCATTCTGACACTGACTGCTGAGCAGCCACTGGCTGGATCACTCTTCTAGCTAGAGCTGTTCATTTCTATTTTGGTTCTTTCATTAGAACTAAATCTTATGGGTCACATAGCCATTTGCAACTCCTTTCCTAACTGAGATTTGGAAGGTACCCAGTTTTTCCAAGCCAAGTAGAAAAAGTTCTATGAGAATATGTAGATCGAATCTCACCTCTGCTAGGACACTCGCCCCCACCACTCCTACCCCATTTTTGTGCTTGATCTTTGGGTGCTGTTATTTTTCTCTTGTTGACATGACAATATGCTTTTGTTCTCATGGGTTTCTACCTAGCACTTTCAATGTGTTGTCATCTCAACAACACAAGTTTCTGAAGCTGCTTCCTTCTTTCTCCTTCTTTTAGATCTTCATAATGTTGAAGACTTGGTTCTACATATGGTACACATGCAATCAACAGTTCATTATTGATATGTTTCTCAGGATTCCCTCTAGAGTTTACGCTTTCTCAAAATTGCATGACTATTCATTCATGCAAGGGCTACGACCTGCCCTTTCCTTACCTGCACTTGCGCACTGCATTTGTGGTGGGCGTTTTGATGGGCAGTAGTAGATCCTTTGTGTAGGCTGCACTGAGAGTCAGGATGTCACCATCACAGGTCAGGGAAATCAGGACCAGGCGAGGTTCCTGGCGAGCGGTAACCATGTTTCCCTCCTGGTTGATCACAAGCCAAAACCTGCCATTTTCAAAACACAGGATATATGTGAACTAGTATGACAGGAAGCCAGACTCTGGAGGAGCTCCAATTAGACACTGTTGTCATCTTTGACTTCTTCCCCATAAGCCTGGTGTGTGTGAGTTTGAGAGTGTGTGTCTGTCTGTCTTAAACATCAGCACACAGGACTCAGTCTGTCACTTAATTTCAAAGGGTTTAATAACCACTCAAGCATCCAACATATCTAGAGAACAGTTTGAGCTCTTTGATGGCACAGAAATCAAAGATGTTAATTATATTTTCATCTCAATCTCTAGAAAGCCTGAACGCTTTCATTAAACATGCTCCAAGCAGATGACAAAAATCTATTTTACAGAAAGACTTTAAGGGCAGGAGGAAACACAGTGCCTGGCATCCGGTAGGCAATGGGCTCTCATCGGCGGAAATAGCAGGGCTGTTGCTCATATTGTTCACAGAGCATGCAGTTTAGCTGAGCAACATGCAGTGCCACTTATACTCTGCCAGTTCCAGCCCCCCACCTTTAAAAACTTTTTATGTTCCAATATTCAGTGCTGTCCATTCTGCAATTTGCTAAACTAGACAGTATTTTTTTCTCTGGCCCAGTATTCCTGGTCTACAGGTACTTCCTAGAAAAAAAGATAAATGGAGAAATAAGGGCAATAGAAAGAGCCATTTCCAGAACAAGAACAATACGTTTTTGTAGGTTGTCTCTCAGCTACTGAAGAAACAAAACATATTGTCATTTCAATCCTTTCAGTACATGCTAATCAAATGATTACAGTTATAGAAGTGAGCATGTGCTTTTGAGATTTCCAGACATAAGAAAAAAATATGGCCGGTACTTTAGGTCGTTCAATACATTTCTTGCATCACTTCCAGCAGGTTATCATGGCTGAGCTGTTCAGTTACACTAGAAAAATATGCTCAGTATAAGCCCTTTCCCTAACTGCCCTTTTATCAGACTTCGTTTCTGCACAGACAGAGGCCTGCCCTGCCCCAAATCCTTGGGACCAGCAGGTGAATATTCTCCCTAATATTCTTCCTGGTAATGGCAGTTTAGATCTTTCTAAAATGCAAATCTAACTTTAAGACCCCCTCATTCAAAATCCCTCCACGGTTCCTGCTTTCAGGATAAAACCAACTCCTAAGCAAGGGCATGCACAGCCCTTCATGATCCAGCTGCTGCTCCAGCCATTCTTACCTTCCGAGGTCTTCACACAGGCCAGTCTTTTATACATTTTTTTTAATTGCAGTAAAATAGATATAAAACATAAAATACCTAGCATACTCCTATGTACAGACCCAAAAGAACTGAAAACAGGAACTCAAACAGATATTTGTGCGTCAATGTTTATTGCAGCTTTATTCAAAATGCTAAAAAAGTAGTAACAGCCCAAGTGTCCATCAACAGAGAATGGAATTTTTTAAATGTGATTTTAACCATTTTGAAGTATGCGATTCAGTGGCAGGAAGTACATTCACAGTGTTGTGCAACCATCAGCACTATTTGCAAAACCTTTTCATCACCCCAAACAGAAACTCTGTACCAATTAAGCAATAACTCCTCATTTTCCCCTTCCCCCTGCCCCCAGTAACATCTAATCCACTTTGTCTCTATAAATTTATCTACTAGACATTTCATATAATCAGAATCATGCAATATTTGTCCTTTTGTGTCTAGCTTATTTCAATTAGCGTTAAGTTTTCCAGGGCCATCCATGTTGTAGCACATATCAGAACTTCATTCCTTTTCATGGCTGAATAGTATTCCATTGCGTGTATATATCACATTTTGCTTAACCACTCATCCATCAATGGACACTTAGTTGTTTCCACCTTTTGACTACTGTGAATAACATCATAATGAAGGTTCCACACTCAATGCTGCAAAGAACATTCACCCTATTTATGTCCCAGTTCCTTTTGGTAAATACCTTAGAGTAAGTTTGTCCAACCCATGGCCCGTGGGCCACATGTGGCCTAAGATAGCTTTGAATGCAGCCCAACACAAATTGATAAACTTTCTTAAAACTTTATGAGATTTTTTTGTGATTTTTTTTTTTTTTTAACTCATCAGCTATTGTTAGTGTTAGTGTATTTTGTGTGTGGCCCAAGACAATTCTTCTTCCGATGTGGCCCAGGGAAATTTAAAGATTGGACAACCCGGCACAGACTATGCCAGCCTTTCCCCAGCATACACCATCCTCTCAAGCCAAGTGTCTTTGCCCAGCTTATTCTCTCTCTGGAAAGTTCTTCTCCCAACTTACTTGCCCAGCAAGTTCTGAATTATTTTCCGGTTTTCAGTTCAAGCTGTTACTTCCTCTCTGAAGTTGTCCCTGATGGCTCCAGCCAGCTTCCAGCACTGCAACCTCTATGCTGGCACGCTGGCACGTGTCACAACCTCTGTTTAGTTGGTTATCACCTAGGACTGTAAGCCAGTGTTGGCTTCTCTTGATCACACTTTCTGGGAGTGTGTGATGAATGAAAATAAAGAATTTATCATAGTGTCTGGTACAAAGGCCAGCTCTTCTTATCATCTATTGTAATATGAGCTCAAAAACTGCTTTTTGAATCTACGTAGTAAAATTCCAGGGCCCTTTGCCTCTTGGGCCTACAAAAACTAATTCAGTAAATTCTACCACTTTTCAGAGTCTACTATACAAAACATGGATTTTTTTTTTTTTTTTTTTTTTTTTTTAGAGGGAGTGTTTCTGTTGCCCAGGCTGGAGTGCAGTGGTGTAATCTCGGCTCACTGCAAGCTCCTCCTCCCAGATTCACGCCATTCTCCTGTTTCAGCCTCCCGAGTAGCTGGAACTACAGGTGCCCGCCACCAAGCCCAGCCAATTTTTTGTATTTTTTAGTAGACACGGGGTTTCACCGTGTTAGCCAGGATGGTCTCGATCTCCCGACCTCGTGATCCGCTCACCTCGGCCTCCCAAAGTGGTAGGATTACAGGCCTGAGCCACCGCGCCTGGCCCAAAACATGGAATATTTAGGATCCTTGGTTTTCTTTCTGAAGCAAAGATGCATGTATCACTA
>NW_012110752.1:465691-470573 GCF_000951045.1 Mandrillus leucophaeus | reverse complement strand
GTGCCGGCGGCAAGGCCGGAGCGCGCTGGTAGCCCCGGGCAGCTGGGGGAAGGTGCGGCCTTTGGCCCTGAGCCCAAAGGGTGGGCAGTTCCCGAACCCTTCCGGGCCAATCAGAGCAGTGCGTCCTTCTGGGGGGCGGCGCGGGGAGTGGGAGGTGGCTGCTCAGCTTCCACTTGGTCTGCGCCCCATGGCTTCTGCAACCTTCCGTCGCCTGCAGCTCAGGGCGCCGTGCCCTCCCCCACGATCTCTGCAAGTGACCAGTTTATTTACTTACGTATTTATGGGGTTATTTGACCTAAAATAAACAATAGACAACATTTGCAGGACAAAGCGTGATTTTGAAATTAAAAATCAGACAGCGGGCAGCAGCTTCTCCTAGGAATAGTAGAGAGCGGGTCGGCCCTGCCTGGCCTGCGCAGTGTCCAGCTCTCTGCTGCGGCCGCCGTCCCCGCAGGCTGCCCAGGGTTTAGGGAGGTTCCAAAGAGTGGGGGTCTGGTGGAGGAGGATGCTACCAGGCCCTCTGCGCCAGCGAGACAAGGCCAGAGTTCTCCCAGCGGCAGTTCGGAGCGGCAATGGGCGTCTGAGAGCGCCTTCTACGCTCCCGGCGGGGAGCCTCAGCTGCAGCTGCATTGGCAAGGCCTTGGCTCAGAAGTTTAGCACTGCACAAGGTCCCCAGGCTGCTTCTGGCGGGAGGGAATGTCACCTGGTCCTGCAGGCACTCACCTCAGTCACTTGTCACTTCCAAATCAGGTTATATTCCAGTCAACAATATCAGCACACCCGAACAGCATGGTTTAGGAGTCAGGCTCCTGTTTGATGTACCAAGCTATCAAAGGAAAAAATTACTCAAACGCTTATTAAAATGGTAAGGAAGACTATTCACGGCTATTGTAACAGGGGCATCACAATAGGGGAAAGAGATTAGGCTCAGCTCTGTATTACAGCGAAGACTGCTGGGGGTTTATAGCCAAAGAGCAAAGTTCCTGGGGGTCAGTGAACGAAAAATCACTAAGAGGAGACATCAAGTGTAGAGGATTCTTGATAAACCCACTTAACAGGATTCTACTGAACTAGGCAAGGACTTACACACTGAGGGTGACAGATGAGGAATCTGAGCAGATATCAAGGATGGGAGAATACTCTGGAAACTGACTAAGCAGGATTCTTGCTAAACTGGGCTCTGCAGGGAGTAGGGTGGCAAGGTCAAGGCCTCATGAAGAAAAGGGCTCAGAGGAGACTGAAGTTTGGTCGAGAGCCTGTGTCATCCGCAGCTCAGCCATGGTCCCCTGAGCCACGAGTGTACATTTCAAGACTCAGCCAGAATTGTCCATGCAGGGCAAGGGTGCCTTGGATGAGAGAAGCGGGAGTTCGCCAAGAGAAAAGAACAACCCTCTCCTCCAGCTGGCAACTCACTGCAGAGCAGTTCCGTGCTCAGGGAGGCTCTGTCTTTACTGGCCTGAACACTTATCTGTCCTGCTTTTCTGCTCTCTTCTCTTCTCTTCCAACCCCAGGTCACACCCTGTCTGTAAAGGACACAGCTCAGCAGGACGTACCACTTGATCCTCCTCGGAAAGGCAACTCCGGGGCACCAAATATGTGTTTCTGTTTATCTCCCTCCTGAATTCCTCTTCGAAAATTTAAGAGGAAAAAATGGCTCCCCTATTTTAATGATTGACTTTAAAGTTCTGATTTTTCCATTTCATCACTTCCAGAATTTACCCAGGGCTACAGCTCGCTTACCACTTTTACCTCACGGGGTGCGGGGGATGGTGGTGAATTTCAGTCCCAGAGCCCAGCAAAGGAAAATGGAGGAGGAGGGAACAACGACTCCTCACTGACCACTAGGAAGGCCCCTTGCGGACACTGGCCATCCTGCCACAGACAGAACACCGGTGTGCCTGCAGCTCACAATGCCCTCGCCCCCTGCCAATGACAGAAGCCAGTGTTTGTGGAGTCAGATTGTGTCTCTGGAGGCAATCAGAAAGGGTAAGGAAAAATAAATTGCAGTGACTCAAATTCTAATATAAAGAGAGAAGCCCAGGAAGAAGACTCATAAATACCAAAGATAAAGCAGGATTGAGATTCACGTTTATTAGTTACAAAGAAACCATAAAATTGTAAGTAGGTGAATTCATCCATATACTATTTCAGTGAGTATTTTTGCTTAAGATCATACCAAAGTAGTTCATTTTTTTGTTACAAAAAAATTATTTGCATTGAAAAAAATACGTTCATGCTGTCTTCCTTGTGATCCTACCCTCAAAATTCCATCCTCTTTTAAATGTCATCCTCTTCTTTATCTTACTTGGAATTCCAGGTGGTGTATCTGGCAGTTACACACAAACAGATTACTTTTATATGGCTTAACAAAGGTGTAATAGAATATTAAAACTAAGTCTATAAGAGAATTTCCATACTCAAGTACAGCCCAGATTCCATAATGCTAGAGCACATGAGTGAAAAGTCAACAGGACTCAATGGCCACGTAAAGACCAATATTAGGCATTTGTGAGTGTGGTATCATGTGTCCTGCACATCAGGTAATCCTGATAGGTAATAAAAGGAACACATTTTAAAAACATTTTTGCAGCTTTTTAGTTGATTCATTACACTTGCTTTATTCATCAAAAAGTCAGGAAGTAAAAGCATAATAGCCATGATAACATTCAAAATAGCATTTTTGATGATGTTAATTATTTTTAAAGCCTTCAGTACCTAAAATTTATACATATACCTTCATATTCCCACCTCTAATACTTTCCTGGCATTAACCTGGAGCATACACAACTTTGAAAAGTCAAAAATTGAGATTGTTTTCCAGGGTAAAGATCGTTGAAGGCTGGATAATAAGGATTTGCTGAGGTATTGCTGCCGCTGTTGTTAAGATCTCAGTCAATCCCTCCTGGTTGCTGAAGCCTGAATAAATAATAAGAATCTCTGGTTATTTGGTTATTTATCCTACTGTTCATCAATAATTCAAACTCCCACAAAGCAGTCACTTATTGAGGTTATACATATAAATGTATGGTGCAGTGCTGTGCAGAAAGCATGGCCTATTAGCTGTAATTCACATCAGCTCCCAGACCATACATCAGCTGACCTAGCTGAGCCTTTGTTTCTCATTCATAAAATGCCTATTATCATATCTATCTCACAGAGATCCTCTCACAGATAAAGATTACACAAGGCCTTCTGGGGAGCAGAGACAATTGGAAATTGAGGCTGAGTAAACCACAGATGTTCGTTGCCTCCATCCACTGCAAAACAGGATCTGGTTAGATGAGTTTGTGACCAAGTGACATGGAAAACCCTCAGTTGTTAAGGTATCTCACAGCCACTGGGCTCCCTCAGATGCAGAGAACACATGAAAGCCCTTGGCTCACACATTGATCCAGGTCCAGTCAATCATGACTGGAACAGCAGGACACAGGATCAGTTTCACTCAAGCTAGATGGCTCAGGCTTGGGTCCACTCTCCCCACATGGGGCTTTTAGAAATGCCAGGCACTTAGGAGCTTCACAGTTTCCTCTCTAGTATTAATACTTATTATATTTCATCAAATCCAAGATATACCAATTGTAAAATGCACCATTATTTTATGCATCACTGATAATTTTATGCATCGCTGATATTTTTCAAAAGGCACCCTGAATGTTATAAGAAGCCGACTGGTATCAGAGATGTTAGAATAGGATCTCAGAACTGATGAAATATGGTAATGGTTATGCAAATACCTAGTCATAATAGTAGTCAATAGAGGTGTAGTTCCTTTTTGCCCACTTCAAGGGAAAAGCCTGTGTCATGTTTATATCCACTATGGAACCTAAGACTAGATCATGATGGAATGATGGCAATAAAAAACATAACTAATATTTACTGAGCACTTTATTTGTGTTGCAATGCTGAAACTTTATATGAATTAATACTCAAGATAACTTGTGTTGGTTGTTTTGGTAAGTGCTATTATTCCCACTTTGCAGATAAGGGTACTGAGACTTAAAGAGAAGTTAAACATCTCATTCAACTTAGGAAGATGCTTGGATTACCAACCCAAGTCTATCTAATGCTAGATCTAGACCTTCTAAGCCACTATGTTACCCTGTCCTTAAGGATGGTCAGGTTGTGGATGTCAGGACTGCAAGGGCAAGTAACACACGCGAGAAGCTCAGGCCAGAAACAGAGAGAAGGATGGTCAAGAGTTTTGGAGATGAGGTGACCTTAAGAACTGGGTCATGGATTTTATGAGAGAACTTGCTTAAAATCTCCAACTTGAGGTCTTCTGACCAACTTTCTCATTCCTTTAATTTGGGAGTTAGGCTTTTGCTTCCAGGAGTCAGGGCTGTATTGGACACGATGAAATCAATGTGAGAACATTATTGTCTAACTCATGATTCAGGACCCAGTCACCTTGATGCACTGATTTTTTTTTCAAACCTCAATTATACTTTAAAAACACATTTGATAAAAAGCATCCAATTTAATCATTTTCCCAAGTTGATGTTGAATAATGTAAACATTTCCCCTTCTGAGACAGAAAAAATAAATACAAAACTCTTGAGAATCAGTCACCTTCATTTCCCTATTCCTTAATGATGTTCTGTAATAAGCTGTGAACATATACCTGTCTTTCTACTGAGCCTCTTCCATCAGCATTTTACCATTAAATGGGAAATAAGGGTGGAGAAGGCTGAGGTAGGAGTACACAGATTACTGCAGGGAACAGAAATCAAGGGCATTGTCCAACTCCAAAGATCAGAATACAAAACTGCTTATTCTCTCAAGAATTAAAGCAGCATAACATTAAAAAAAAAAAAAAAAAAAAAAAAAAGAAAAAGCAGCAATGGCTCCAAGACAGTGTATTCAGAAGCAAAGCTGACCTTTT
>NW_012110752.1:408943-465628 GCF_000951045.1 Mandrillus leucophaeus | reverse complement strand
AGATTCCTCTCAAAAAAAAAAAAAAAAAAAAAAATAAGAAAATGCAGCAATGGCTCCAAGACAGTGTATTCAGAAGCAAAGCTGACCTTTTACCATATTACCCTAGTGGATCCGTCACTACACCATCCGATACACGGGGTCACCAACTCTCAGGCTTCCAATTTTTTCCACTGAATAATAGATTCCAAAAAGCGGAGACGACTTGTATAATTCCCTCTCAGAAGGATCACACAGGCGGTAGCTGAAACAAGCAAAAATTCAATCATCAGACACAAGAAGGAAATAATAATCGAAATATTCTCAACAGAACTCAAGTTTGCCTTCCAACTTATTAATAAATACACAGCAAACCTTTCCTAAAATGTTGACAGAGAAGTCTGTGGACAATTAGTCAAACTGCAAATAATTCTAGCTTTTCTAGAAGTATCCTGAAAGTCTATGCAATTTCTCCATGGCTTCAGTTTCAGGCCAAAAAGAAAAAAGGTATGTGTACGTATAAAATAAATACTTCGTCTATATGCGTACCTTCGACTTCACAACTCATTGAAACAAATGCCCCTGAAAACACAAAATGGAATGGCCCTGAATTCTACAAATCTTTTGTTTAGTGCATTTAAGTACCATGCTTTCAACCCCCTCCCGGTTTATAAGCCCAAAGCTGGGGTTCACTGGTGAGCAAAAATTCAGACAGGCATGCAGTTGTCAGGTGGGTCTGGACTACTGCAGAAGTTAGTCTTTTCCCATTGTCCTGTCTAAAAAAAATAATAAATTTCACAGCATCTTAAATGATTATCACTACATCTAATGGAATTGTAAATCTGAAAGCATCATGAAATAACCTCTTCTCTAAGCTAAACCCATTGGAAACAATCCACAAAACAGAGGAAAGAGAAACAAAATAGAATATAGCTCCAAAGAATGTTAAGCCTAAATTACTATCTTCATTGGGAACTAAAGTCAGCCAAACTTCTTTAAATAACAAAACAAGAGAAATCCTTAGCATAAAAAAAGCTCCTCAATAAAAAATCTCTGACAATTCATTACATTCATTTTTTTCTAATATTTCATTATGCAGTTTCAATTATTCTCATATTCCTTGATATTGATTCTAATGAAGGAATCTGAGTTGCAATAAACATGATTAAATAAAGTGTTTGAGGCCTAAATTTGGAAAGGCACATATAAATATTATTAAAAATTGATATGAGAGATATTAAAATTTCAAAATGTAGTATTATACAATTAAAAGTTTATCAAAGCTGGGCACGGTGGCTCATGCCTGTAATCCCAGCATGTTGGGAGGCAGGCGAATCACTGAGGCAAGGAGTTTGAGACTAGCCTGGCCAATATGGTGAAACCCTGTCTCTACTAAAAATACAATAATCACCCAGGCATGGTGGCACACACCTGTCGTCCCAGCTACTCAGGAGGCTGAGGTTGGAGAATCACTTGAACCCAGAAAGCAGAGGTTGCAGTGAGCTAAAACCAAGCCACCACACTCCAGCCTGGGGGAAAGAATGAGATTCCTCTCAAAAAAAAAAAAAAAAAAGAGTTTATCCAAGGCACTAGAGTATCCATCCGCGAAAAGAGAGAAAGCAACAGTGCTCTCATTAACCAATAGACACAATTCAGTCAGAAGGTAGAGTGGAAGGTGCTCCAGAGAGAAAGGTCATATCTTCCCTAAAGCAGACATAGGTAGTTCTTCCCTAAACCCATAGGTAGTTCTGGGGTGGAGATAATATTTAAAATACACTGGCCGTGGTGGTATTCTACCTCTTCAGGGTGTCCAGTGGCTCTTTCCTGTCTATGACTCCAGTGTCTGGGTCCACCGTGGTCAAAATACACCTGTCATGCAATAACCAAGGGTTAGGTGATGGTTAGGAACCAATGGATGGGCCACACCACAGTCCTGGGGTCTAGCAAGGTTCATTACCTGGGGCATGCCATTATCTTTTTCACTTCTACACTGCCAATTAGGAGTTCATCCCAGGTATCCTAAAAGAGAAAGTTATCTTTTAAATGGAGGCTTCATTAGTCTCTGAGTCTGTTTATTCTTTGGCTCATATTAAGTATGAAACTATTATAGCAGAAGAAAGCAGCACAAGGTGACACCAAGAAATATCTCCCAGAAGACTCAAAGGGAGGCAGCATACTGGCAAGCTCAGGTCCACCTCTTGACTCCCAGTCTCAAAATCCTGATTCCATCATCACAGGGATAACAGATCTTCTATACGGTGCAGTTTGCCACGAGAGTCATAAATTAACAGAAAAGTCAATGTGTGGATATACAATGAGAAATGTGTAACTTGCAAGACAAGCCCACACTTTCCTTATAGCTAAGCTGCAGTGGAAGCCAAGTTACAATCTGAAGGTTCTTTGAAGAGTGGGGACATCACCCAAGAGAAGGCAGTCATGATTCACACATTCAATGCTGCCACCTCCACAGACAGGCAGCCTGCTAATGGGGTCTTGATCCCACTGCCACTGACTGTGCCTTGCCTTCCCACCCTTGAATGTGGGCACCACCAACACTTGCCTCAGGGATGAACTCAATCCTCACAACTTTGAGGGAGGCGCTATCATGAGCCCCATTTTACCCAAAGAAGTGGAGAACTAGAGAGAGACAAAATTATCTCAAGGTCACACCAGAGGATGTAAAGCAGCTGAGTTTGAAATCTTTCTGATTCTGAAGGTAGGACTTTGAACCACCTAGCTTTTAACCATATATATGTTTATATGTGCACACACACATATACAGAAATATATATGAGGGATACAGAGATTGTATTATATATATAATATGATTTCTTTTTATACACACACACACACATACATATACATATATAAGGTGGTTATGTGGATTATATTGTAGGGAGGCAAAATAGCACCTCTACCCTCTTAGGGTTTTTCAGCTGGGCCTGATAATTGAATTGACATAAGATAGATCAACAGGAGAAATGTACACATATTTGTTGAATATAACCTTTATGTGGCACAGAAACCTTCATGACAAAATGAAGATGCAATTAGAGTTGAACACTTATATACAGAACTGGGCAAAGATGTGGCAGGACTAGGGTACTTAACGGAGTAGAGAGGGACAGGGAAGATGAGGATTGGTTTGACAGAGTTTGTACAGATTTCCCTCGGCCTCAACTTTCTGTCCTTGATAATAAGCATGACATTTTCCTTCTGGTACTGGGAGACACCTTTTACACGGGAATTTCATCTCCTGCTTGTAAGAAACAGAAGGAAGGGCAGAGGGATCCTCTTGTGCCTGTTTTTCAAGTGTCCTTAACTCAAAAAAGTCAATATGCTAGAGCGGCATGTTTGGGGGTCATGTGATCTTAACTCCTTCAATATTACATATACATATATAATATGATACATGATATGGTTTGGGTCTGTGTCTCCACCAAATCTCATGTCGGATTGTAATCCCTATTGTTGGAGGTGGGACCTGGCGGGATGGAATTCAGTCATGGGAGTGGACCTTTCATGAATGGTTTAGCTCCATCACCTTGGTGCTGTTCATTCTCATGATAGTGAGCGAGTTCTTGCGAGATCTGGTTGCTTAAAAGTGCCTGGCACGTCCCCTTAGCTCTCTTGCTCCTGCTTCTGCCATGTAGGAAGCTGGACCCCCTTTGTTTTCCACCATGACTGGAAGCTTCCTGAGGCCTCCCCAGAAGCAGAAGCCGCTATGTATCCTGTACAGACTGCAGAACCATGAACCGCTTTTCTTTCTTTCTTTTTTTTTTTTTGAGGCAGAGTCTCACTCTGTTGACCAGGCTGGAGTTCAGTGATTCAATCTCGGCTTACTGCAATGGCAACCTCCGCCTCCCAGATTCAAGTGATTCTAGTGCCTCAGCCTCCTGAGTAGCTGGGATTACAGGCAGGTGCCACCACGCCTGGCTAATTTTTGTATTTTTAGTACAGATGGGGTTTTGCCATGTTGGCCAGGCTGGTCTCGAACTCCTAACCTCAGGTGATCTGCTCCCCTCCGCCTCCCAAACTGCTGGGATTACAGGGTGTAAACTACCGCGCCCAGCCTAAACCTCTTTTCTTCATAAATTATCCAGTCTCAGGTATTTCTTTATAGCAATGTGAGAACAGACTAATACATATATCCAGTCAGATTACAACTTTTTGATTTTACGATGGGTTTATTGGGAGGTAACCCCATGGTAAGTCAAGAAGCATCTGCACACACGGGAGGGGTGTATGTAGAGCTATATAAAGGTTGCAGGCCCCTCCGTGAATAGGGAGGCCATCTGTATTCTTTATCTGTACGGCACCATGCCTGTCTCTGCTGATATCTACTGATTTAAGTTTTGAATTTCACAGGGCAATCTTCTGTCGAGGTCTCAAGGTAGGAGGCATCGGGGTACGGGGCCTCACTACTGCCTCCATAAATCAACAGCATAGACTGTGAGTCTAAGGAATTTGGAGAAAAACTCATCTCAAGTTAGCAACCAAAGAAACCTATTCCTACTTACCTGGCTGCTTCGCTTGTGCAGGAGGCATAAGAAGTCTGAAGTCTCTGCAGGAGGCAGGGCAGGGCAGCGGGTAGGGACTAACCCCATAACTTTTCCCCCTATGCCGCTGATGACTAGGCCATGTCTGGTCCTCCTTCAGCGGCAAACCAGCCCTTCCAATCCCTTCCCGCGCCTACAGTGGTGCTTCAGCAATGCAAATGGTTCTCCAGTACCTACTGGGTCTTCAAAACTCAGAAATCTCCTACAGGGCATGACCACAGCTACAGACTGAAGTAAGGAGGTCTCCATGGATGCACTGGGCTCTAAATCGTCCTTTAGAAAACTGCTGCTTTGTGGAAATAAACGCCACGTTCCAACTACCAGTTGAGGATAACTGTGTGTACACATCGTGGGTAAGGAATGGAATCGCCATGTCCTACTCAGGACTTATTACAAGCACTCCTAGCCAGTAACTTATTGCGCAAAACTACAAGACAACCACAGCGGGTGGCTAACCTCCTGGTAGATAGTGACCTCCGATGGAGTGTGACCCAGGAAGGCAGCTACTGTACTGGGAAGTGAGGACCGATGGGTACCCTGGCCTAAAAGGCGGCCAGGAAGCCTGGACACCTTTCACCACACGAGGGCGCTGCGGACACAGGAATGGGAGTCGACCCAGCCGCCTTGTGCTGAAAGCACCCAGGCTCTCCAAGTATCTTCGGTTCACTTTTTGTTTTTTTCTTTCATGAGGGCTGATGAATCTAAGATTTCCAAGCCACATAACGGTGGCAATTCTGCGTCGTTATTATGATAGAAAGCAGGCACAAATTCAGTTAGTCATCTATTCTCACTGTTAGACAACCACAAGGCCCCGTTTAGAAGAGCAAATTGTCTGGGTTTGTTAAGAATCGTCTGCAGCACCCACAGATGCCAGCTCTAGTTACTTCCTAAAATAGTAATCACCACATATAATCATATATATTCTAACCCTAATCTGATCAGTGTCAGCATTTTGGCGTAAAGCATTATTTGCAGTTTAAAAAAAACCCTATGCTAATTAAGTTTAAATGCAATTATTAATTCAGTTATTAAAAATGATACATTTTATACTATTAAAATAAATTTAATAACGCATGGAGTTACAATTTCCATTATATTCTACTAGACATACATAACAGTGAAATAAGCTGTTTGGTAAGTTCCAGTGTCTCCTCAAAGGAAGACACACACGTGACCAACAAGCATATGAAAAAATGCTCAATATCACTGATCACTAGGGAAATGCAAATCAAAACCACAATGAGCTACCATCTCACACCAGTCAGAATGGCTATTACTAAAAAAATCAAAAAATAACAGGTGCTGGCGAGGCTGTGGAGAAAAGGGAAGGTTTACATACTGTTGGTGGGAACGTAAATTGGTTCAACCACCGTGGAAAGCAATCTGGGGATTTCTCAAAGAACTTAAAACAGAAACGTCATTCAACCCAGCAATCCCATTATTGGGTATACACCCAAAGCAATACAAAGCATTCTACCACAAAGACACACGCACACGTATATTCATCACAGCACTGTTCACAACAGCAAACACATGGAATCAACCTATCAACAGTGGACTGGATAAAGAAAATGTGGTATACATACACTGTGGAATACTATGCAGCCATTTAAAAAAAAAAAAAACACGAGATTATGTCCTTTGCAGCAACATAGATAGAGCTAGAGGCCATTATTCTGAAAGAATTACTGCAGGAACAGAAAACCAAATACCACATGTTCTCACCTATAAATGGAGGCTAAATATTGAATACACATGGATACAAAGAAAGGAACAACAGACACGCGGGCCTACTGGAGGGTGGAGGGTAGGAAGGGGTGAGAATTGAAACACTATCGGGTACTATGCTTATTACCTGGCTGACAAAACAGCCTGTACACCAAACGCCCAGCAACACACAATTTACCTATATAAAAAACCTGCACCCGTACCCCTGCACCTAAAACAAATGTTGGAAAGAAAAAAATAAATAAGTAAATAGGTAAAGAAAAAGATTCCAGGGTCTTCCCTAAACACAAAATCAGCTCGAGACGCTTAGTGCGCCCCCTGCTGGTAACCAAACTTTCCGCAGTCTGCCGAAATCCAGGTCCCAATGACATTTACTTAGAGCGATGGGATAAAACCATGGAGTTTCCCAGATGAAAGAAGCAAGGAAAGGAAGAGGAAAATGCAAGGAGGAGGGGGAGTACTATACATAAGGGGCTCAGCCCTGAGGAAATAATCCTGAGAATTTGCTATGAATGAATGTGTGCACATCTTGTAAATACTAAATTAAGACTAGAGGGTTTTCCATCACAAGCAGCACCCAGAGAGAGAAGTGAAATAAGGGTGGGGCGGGTGGGTGTTGTGGAACACACACATGAGGGTGTTTGTCTGTTTGAAACCTTCATTAGAATCCATATAGGCATTTGCCAAGCAAAAAATTAGATGTACGAAACTTAAAAGGTGACTACTAACGGAGAGTCTCCCTTCCTCTTTTCCTGTCTCTCTCTCCATAAATGCATACGTATGTGTATACACACACACACACACACACACACACGCACACAGGTCTATATAGACACACAGATGCATGGCTATATCCATAGAGAGGAAGTAGATACAGATGTAGAGAATATATATCTCTACCTATATAGTCCATCTCTCTATGTATAGCCAGAGAGAGAGAGTGCAGAGTCAGGTGAAAATAGAGGCCAAGGCAAGTTCTCAAATACCAGCTGGCACAGAAGGCCAAGACCTCTGAGAGTGAGGTGGAAAGAGCCTGCATGGTCTGCCGTGGCAATGGGCGATGAAAGAAATCACTTGGAAGAGCACAGATCAGAGTAGCAGTTCAAATTAGATCCACGGCCACCAAGCCTCCGGGAGCCTGTTCCTGGAGCCTCCTGCCACCGCCGTCCAGGCCCCTTCAACTGCTTCATCTCAGTCGCAGGATTGGCGCCTCCCTTTCGCTGCTCCTGGTTTTCTATGCATGTGTTTATGATATTGTGTTGTACACACAATTGTTAGAAGCAACTTTAAACTATTTTGTGATAAATCGAGGGAATAATAAACAAGACTGTTCTGTTTCTAAATCCATAACAATTTTTCTGACTTGGTATCAGTGACTCTACATGATTATAGAAAGCTCAAAGTCACCTACTGGAGAGTCGCTAAATATGCATGGGACACATGTGCAATAATCATTATTCAGGTATTTCAAAAGGGTGTGCCCAGTCTAGACAACACGATATAACCTCGTCTCTACCGAAATTACACAAATTAGCCAGGTGTGGTGGTGTGTGCCTGTGGTCCTAGCTACTCAGGAGACTTGAGGCAGGAGGATGGCTTCAGCCTGGGAGGCAGAGGTTGCAGTGAGCCGAGATCACGTCACTGCACTCCAACCTGGGCGACAGGGTGAGACCCTGTCTGGCAAAGAAACGAGGATGTGAGTCTATATGTAGTAACACTGAATACTTTTCAAGGTGTCACTGAGTGAAAAAAGCACAAGGCACATTTTAGGTGTGTGTGTTTATGTATAACAGAGAACGATTCCATTCACATAAAAAATCTGTATACATAGTTATGTGTACACATTTATAGCAATAAATCTGGAAGGCTCCTCACCAACACCTAAACATTGTTTTTCATAATAAATCTTGATTTTTTCTTTTGCCTTTTTTTGCTTTATTTTTTATAAGAGGTATAAACCCAACAGCACATCTTAAAAATAACTTTTGTCTAGATAGTTTATCAGATTCTCTCTGACATCAAATACATGATGTCTTTTCCAACACCAATTCTGCAATTCTCTGATACCAACTGGGTGTCCAACGATTCAACCCAATTCTGACACTCACTACTAGAAACAAGTAGAGATCCCTTAGGTAAGTCCTACAAGACTGCCCCCCATCCCAGATGCCAGCCAAATGCAGGCCAACAATGCTTCTCACCAACCGGCTATAAATTGAGGGTTCCCACAACCTCCTCCTAAGGTTTGACAAGTTTCTAGAATGACTCCCAGAACTCAAAAAAGGCTTTACTGTTGTTCCCGACTTATTATAAAGGATGCAACTCAGGAACAGCCCAGTGGAAACGCTGTCTAGGGCAAGGGATGGGGACGGGGGCTCTCTGAGTTTTCATGCCCTCTCTGGGTGCACCACCCTCCTAGAACTTCAATGTGTTCTCCAACTTGGAAGCTCTCCAAACCCCATCCTTCAGGGGTTTTTGGAAGTTTTATTTCATGTAAATGATTGGCAAAATCATTGGCCATTGGTAACCGAACTCAACCTCCAGCCCCTCTCCCTTCCCCTGAGGTTAGGGTTGGGTAGGGCTGAAAGTCCCAACCCTCTAATCATGGCTTAGTCTTTCTGAGAACCAGCTCCCATACCAAAGCTGTCTAGGGACACCCCTCTTTCCCCAAGAGTCATCTTACTAGCATAAAGTCAGGTGTGATTGAAAGGGGCTTGCTGTGAATGACAAAAGAAACTCCTCTCAACCCTGTCACTCAGGAAATTCCAAGGGCTTAGGAGCTCGTGCCAGGAACCAGAGACAAAGACCAAATATATACTTCCTATTACACCAGAGTTAAATGATCTCAAACCAAAAGTTATTTTTTTCTATTCTTAAGACATACAAGCTAATGAATATTCCTTAATGTCATATTTCAAAATTTAATCACTCTTCTTACAAAGAAAGACCATGCCATGGTTCCTGCATTTGGATCCAGTTCATATCAAGCAAGTCTTCAGCATCCACTGCCCCCAAACACACACACACACACGCACGCACGCACACACACACACACGCACGCACACACGCACGCACGCATGCACACACACACGCACGCACACACACACACACACACGCACGCACACACACACGCACGCACACACACACACGCCCTATCCAGAGTGCCTCTTTCTCACTGGGATCCTGCAAGTCTGATGTCCTGACCTCAGCTACAGCCCTCTACCTACTGAAGCCTTGATCCCACTTGGCCCTGAGACCCTTGCAGGCAGACACAGTGAGGTCGTCTCTGTTGTCTTAGCATCTATCTCAGAGATTAGCACTAAGGAAACAAACATTTGCTGCAAATATGAATATTTCAGAATTTGGGGACTAAGACAGGATGCCATACACTAAGAATTACCAACTTAAATAAGACATTACTTTTCACTTAACAAATTAGTAAAAATTATAGCGATGTCGGCAAGAGGACAATGAAAAGGGCACGTTTATGCTCACCTTGAGGGAATATAAATTGGTACAAGGTTTCTGGAAAGCAATTTGGCAATATATACAGAGAGCCTTTAAAATGCTGCATTAGCATTTCCTAAGAATACTTTTGGAAATGTAGATACCGACCATTTTACAAAGCTGCTCATTATTTATGTAAGAGAAAATGGAAAACAACCTAAATGCTCAATCCTAAGGGAATGGTTAAACAAGTTATTGCAGAGTCAGTCAGCCCTGGTTCCAGACTCCCTGGGCTTTCTCATGACTCCATGTTTGAACGGCACTGTGTGGAGACCCAGTGTGCTTTATCCTTCAAGGATAAGTATCCTCACATTACACAATAGCTGGTGTACGCTCCTATGGAATCGCATGAGACACATTTCTGTAAACCAATAATGTGCCTGGACTGCTTTTCAGCACGCTTAGGCATATTAAATGTGCCTGGAGGCATCTGCTGTTTGGGACACTTGGACCTGGAAAATCCTAGCAGAAGAGAAAGACAGAAGCCTAAGGCTTTTTTTTTTTTCTTTGAGACAGAGTCTCACTCTGTCACCCAGGCTAAAGTGCAGTGGCACGATCTTGGCTCACGCAACCTCTGCCTCCCAGGTTCAAGCAATTCTCCTGCCTCAGCCTCCCAAGTAGCTGGGATTACAGGCATCCACCACCATGCCCAGCTAATTTTTGTATTTTTAATATAGATTGGGGTTTCACCATAGTTGTCAGGCTAGTCTCGAACTCCTGACCTCAGGTGATCTGACTGCCTCGGCCTCCCAAAGTGCTGGGATTATAGGCGTGAGCCATGGTGACTGGACTGCCTAAGGTTTTTTTAGAAGCTGGCTTCTGTTCTCTGGAGACCACCTACTCTTAAAAACACCAGCAACAGGCTACAAAAAGGGAAGCAGAGCTCTTGAGATGTGGCTGTGTTGCTCTGAAGTGTATTCACTGGTTGGGACATTCTGCAGGGCTGACGTGGGTCTGTGTGTTCCACTCACATAGCAGTTTCCTCTCAGGGGAGGTTATGGCCACGAGAATTTTAGTGGCTAATGGACATCACACATCCTAGTCTCCCACTCCGGGCTTGACTGGGTGTCCCACATGACCAACAGCGGAAGTTGGGAGGGGCAGCTACCAATTGAATTGCCAAAGGCAGTAGGCTGGGCTGTGCTGGATTGCTTTTCAGCACGCTAAGTCCATGCAGTGACTCACAGTCCTCCAGAGGACAGCGAGAGAAAGGTATGGGGGGTCATGGTCTCTGAGATCACTCCTGCCTACCTCCACTCTGCCATCTCTACTCCAACATCTGTATGTGAAGGGCTTGCCTCTGGGGTAGCATTGTAAAGTGAATGACCACTCCTTACAAGTGATTGATAAGTGTGCGTTCATGTATCACACACACTCGAGGGGAATACCATGAACTACCGTCACTGAAGACACACTTCCTCTTTGTTCTGAAATATAATGTATTTAGAGTAGATGAGACCTGATAAACACAATTCAATGGCCAAATTCTTGCCTCGAATTCAGTTCAACAAGGTCTCACACAAAGCCTTGTTCACTCAGGACCAGGAATAAACTAGAAAAAGCATGGTAAAGGAAATCTCGAGAAATAGACTTTAAGAGACTGTTAATATTAAACAAGCTCACTTACAAAAAAGCTAGAACACAGCATGTGCAATATGAGTTTTTTTTGTTTGTTTGTTTGTTTTGTTTTTGTTTTTGTTTTTGTGAGACGGAGTCTTGATCTGTCACCCAGGCTGGAGTGCAGTGGCGCGATCTCGGCTCACTGCAAGCTCGGGCTCCCGGATTCACGCCATTCTCCTGCCTCAGCCTCCTGAGTAGCTGAGACTACAGGCGCCTGCCACCATGCCTAGCTAATTTTTTTTTTAATTATTTTTTTATTTTTAGTAAAGGTGGAGTTTCACGGTGTTAGTCAAGATGGTCTCGATCTCCTGACCTAATGATCCGCCCGCCCAAAAAAAAAAAAAAAAGCCAATGCAGTGGTTCTATCAGAGAGGGGGTTCTGAGAGACATTTGTGATAAAGTGCCTTTACCGACCACACACACACAGAGAGAGAGAAAGAGAGAGAGAGAGAAGAAAGTGCCCAGGGAATTAAACAACTTGAGGGCTGCAAAGAGCCTTTAAAGTCCCTTGGTAGAAACTGTTAACTTTAAGATCAGAAAATCATGCTCAGGGAGGTTAAGGCTAAGCTCATGATGATTTAAGGGCCACGCTGGTCTCCAGGCACATCTGTAACTCCTGCCAGTTACGACTTTGTTCCCCAGGAAAACCCTAGCCCAGAGGTTCCTACCACTGTCTGCACACTAGAAACCCCAGGGGAGCTTCAAAAGCTCCCTCTGCCCAAGTTGCACCTGAGATGGAGCCACTAGTGTTGTTTAAGGTTGTCTGGTGGCCCGATGTGCAGCCAGAGGGAGACCCACGGGCCCAGGCAGATCTCACTGCAGATCTGCTCTTAATCTGTCTTCCGCTGACTGCCTTAGCTGCGGACTTTCCAGTGGTGTCTCGCTTACTCACTGGGTGTAGTGATGAAGAAAGCTGTGTGAGGCTGTGTGGAAGGTACCCCCAGAAGCATCTCCTCCTTCTCCTTGATGAGAAAGAGGCGAAAGCCCTGTAGTACTTGGCTGTGCCGTCTTCCACTCCCTCTTGCCCAACCCCTAAAAGCCCCTTTGGAAAATATTTCAAATGACTCAGGTGTAATCAAAAAAGCAAATGTAGAAGGAGATCTCCTTAAGTAAAGGGGTTCTGTTGGCAAATTCTTCAGAAATGTGAATGTATTCCTACTCCATCCACTCCTGATCTCTATCCTCCTGTTTTAATCATTGGTGCTTTTCCTATTCAAAGCAAACCTATCCAAGACTCCTGCTGGATATGCATGTCAAAAGCTCCCCAGATGAGGACATGGAACTTTCACCTTGAAAGGCACGCCACAAACGTCCGCAGGGAGGGGACACCTGCACTCCCCAGGCCCCTGCTTGGTTCTTTTCATTAAGAAAGAAAAATGACTTTCAGACGCTTTCAGCCTGCTTCTAACAGAGATAATGAACATGAAATTCAGCCTAATCTTCATTATGCCAAAGCTGATACCTGTTCTTCTTCTCCGTTTTTTCTACTGAGCACAATTGTCCTGCTTCTTTCAGAGGGCAGCCCATGACACCCATGACCCCAGCCCACCCACAGTGACTGGGGCCCAATACAGGTTTGCCGAATGACCTGAAAATGACTTTAACAAGGTTGCGGAGCTGATATTCATGGACTTTTGATAGCCAGCCAGAGTGCAAGTCCTCACTTGGACACACACTGGCTATGCGACCTCGAGAGCAAGTGACCCAACTCCTCTGAGGCTCAGTTTCCTCATCTGAAAAAGAAGGATCAAAACATGACCCGCCTCAATGGCTATCAAACATTTTCCACCACGGCCCACAGTAAAAATTACATTTTACATTGTTTCCTAATACTCTCTCATGTGTACACATGAGAGAGTTTTGCAAGACAATTCTTAACCCTTCTATATATAGTTTACTCTGATATCTTTTATTCCATCCTATTCTTCTTTTAAAAGTGTTAGTCAGGACCCACTACACTAATATTAGAACCCAATAATGGGTTGTGACCCACAGTCTGGAAAGGGAACTAGAATTAAATGTGATAATGCATGTAAAGGGTTTGGCACGGTGCCTGCGACCTAGTAAGTGTTCAATAGCAATGAGTCATGATTCTTGCTGTTATTTTTGTATATTATTATCAATACTGCTGCTTCAAGAAATCCCTGAAGCCTGGTAGAGACTGCTGTTCTTATGCCAAAAAAGAAACGTGTTATCTCAAATCCTAACCCATCCAAACTCAGGTTCTGCGGACTGAAAAGTCTAGTGATCATGATTTACAAAAACTGTGTTTACAAAAACTGTGTTTACAAAAACAGCTGGAAAGGGTAAGACTGGGAGGACCCAATCCACACAGCCAGTACGCAGTGAGGCTCAGAGTCCAACCACAGCTGTCCAGCTTCAAAATCTCCCTCTCTGGAAGTTTCCTGGAGAAGCACTTCCTGAGTGAAAGATAACACACCAAGAGTTTTCTGCAAGCTTCTCCACAATTCTTCCCTAATGTGGAGTGAGGACTGATACAAACAAGACATTCCATTAAAAACATCAAGTTTAGCTCATCAGGACAGTGAGCAAAGTTCAGTAAACACTGACCCCACAATGGCCAACTACAGAGATAGGAAGCATTGGTCGATTTTATTATTTCTAAACTTCATCGGGCTGCATTCCCAGAACTCAAGCACACCACACTGACCCAAGAAAGCAGCCTTCCAAAAATTGCTTAAGATTCTCAGCTACATGGACAAAGTACAGAGTACTTTAGGCCACAAACAGTAAATGTTACACAATACATTCTCCTATTACTCTGTGTTTTTGCAGTAAATGATGGCCTGAATTTCATGATGAGGTTTGCTAATTTTTAATGATGAATTGGCCTATTAAATATGTACAGGTTCTATCATTTTACATGAATATTTAACAGAGTCCTACTCATTGAAAGAGTTACAGTTTTGTGAGGTACCAGGTAGACAGGTTAATGCCTTAGGCCTTTAACTAATGGCCTTCCTAATTTAAGGAAGAATACATCAGCAACATTAGCATCATTTAATAAGAATGATTTTTTTTATGCGCATGGCCAGACGACTGTTTCAGAAAAATCAGAGTATTCTACCTTATTTGCTATTTCTGTAAGCCCATCATAGTGCAGGAACAAAATGACAAATGGACTTTGAGGCACAAATTCATTTAAGAGTTTATTTTTCTCACTTTTAATTAATTATTTTTTTGTAAAGGTGGGGTTTCACCAGGTTGCCCAGGCTGGTCTCGAACTCCTGGACTCTCACACAACCTGCCCGCCTTGACCTCCCAAAGTTCTAGGCCACTCCTGGCCTGTTTTTGTTTGTACTTTTATTTTCAGTTTATTATTAAAAAAAAAAGAAGAAGAAGAAGAAGAAGACTCCACTCTGCCTAAGAAAGTAGGATTAGGTTTTCATTAGCCTTAGGTTAAGTTTGACAAGTTATAGGAGAACAAAAATTAGAGGTTGGCAAGGTACAGGAAAGCAAAAACGCTTCAGCCAAGGACAAGAGTGTCTTTTTTTCTTATTTCCTTGGCTCAAGATCTTAAACTAAAATTAATACCAAAATAATCTGTTCTTTAGTGGAAACAAATCAAGAAACATTTTATTCCCTAAAAGAAAGTTTCTCAGAAAATAATGGAAGAATTACAGGATTCCTGTGGAAGAACTGTTGCTTCATGGACTAATTTCTATTCCCCGAATTATTTCCATTCCAATCTTCAGTAACATACGTTCTTAAAACAGAGCATGAATTTCATTTGTTGTTTACCAAGCATTTAATGAATCCGATTGTATGTACATCCTACTAGACAATGTGGGAAACTAGAACTGGGAGGGGCAGGTCAGTGTACTAGGAAACCAGTGAGGCTTGAGCCTCAGGCCCCTTATTTGCACAGAACCTTTCAAGGCCTTGAACCTAATTTTATTTTTGTTAATTTTATATATTTTGTTAATAATTTTTTTTTTTCTTAAAGGGACCCCCAAATTGTACAAACTTCAGGTCCCACCAAGTCTAGATTCATTAGTTCCTTCCATCAAGAAACCAGTCTCCTGAGTATATCAGGGGCCTCTTCCTCTCTGGCATTCTCCATTGCTCTCCCAGCCCCGATCCCATATCATCTCTGACCCCCATGGTCCCTGCACTCTCCTAACTCCATGCTTCTCCAGACACTGTGGGCATGAGATTCACCTGGGATGATGCTGCCAGTGCAGAGGTGCAGGCCTTGTCACAATGCTCATGTAGATCTCAGGTAAGGCCTACTAATCTGCACTTTAGAAAAAAGACTCTTAGCCAGGTGAGGTGGCTTATGACTATAATCCCAGCCCTTTGGGAAGCTAAGGTAGGCAGATTGCTTGAGTCCAGGAGTTCAAGACCAGCCTGGGCAACATAGGGAGACCTTGTCTCTACAAAAAAATACAAAAATTAGCCAGGCATGATGGCATATGCCTGTAGTCCCAGCTAGCTGGAAAGCTGGAAGGCTAAGGTGGGAGGATCACCTGAGCTGGGGAGTTTGAGGCTGCAGTGAGCCGTGTTCGCACCATTGTCCTCCAGTCTGGGTGACAGAGACCTTGTCTCAAAAAAGAAAAAAAAAAAAAAGACTCTCTAGTGATTGGACCTGGCCTTGTTATTTCTGTCTCAGGCTTCCCTGCCTTTCAATGAGCATTCAAGAGAGTTGCCAGAATAATATGCGCCTGGCACGCTGCACAGGCATTCAGCAGATATTTGTTGGAAGAATGCAAATCATAATTACTCCCTTGCTCAGAATCATTGCCAGCTCCTCAATATCCACAGTATAAAATCCAAACTCCTTGGTGTGGTGGCCTCCAGCCAGCTCCAGTCCAGCCGCCCTGACATTTCTCCTTTACCCCCATGCTCCTGTGATGCTAAAACGCTCCCAAGCACCCCTTTATTCATGGCCTCTCATGCTTCTAGGCCTCCCAACCACCTGTCGCCTTTACCCATAAAGACCCTCCTCTGACCCTGGCCTGCACACAGTCCACACAAGTACAGGGTGAACGGCATTGCTTCCGGGGAGCTGGACCTGACCCCTCCCCATGCCCAGGCCTCCCTTCTCCAGGCAGAGTTAGGCAGTTCTACTTCTATACATCTCTGGTAGCTTCTAAGTATGTACACAAAAGCACTTCTGACACTGGGCTGTCATTGTGTCCTGGCCATGCCCCTCATATTGGAACATTCTGAAGAGCAAGATCCATATCTTTTCATCTGTATCTGGGCTCCTACAAACCATACCTGACCCATAACAGATTATTGAATTTTTAAAATTAACAAAGGCACAGAGGAATTCAACTAGATAACAAATGACAAGACAACATCATCAAGTAGACAATTTCTGTATACATTGCTATTGCTCCTTCCCTTTTTCTTTTTTCTTTTTTAATAGACAGGTTCTCGTTCTGTCACCCAGACCGGAGTGTAGTGGCACAATCTCCGACCCCGGGCTCAAGCCATACTCCCACCTCAGCCTCCCAAGTAGCTGGGACTACAGGCATGCACCACCATACCTGGCTAATTTTTGTATTCTTTTAGTAGAGATGGGGTTTTGCCATGTTATCCAAGCTGGTCTCAAACTCCTAGGCTCAAGCAATCCTCCTGCCTTGGCCCAAAGTGCTGGGACTATAGGCATGAGCGCCTACAGCGCCTGGCAGCTATTTTTCAAATTATCAGATAATACAGAGTGCCTACATGTACGATGATTTATACTAGGCTCAGCGCAGAGGTTTATCCTAAGAACAATGTTTATCAACAAATTAAGGGCTGGGCACAGTGACTTATGCCTGTAATCCAAGCACTTTGGGAGGCTGAGGCGGGTGGATCACCTGAGGTCAGGAGTTCAAGACTGGCCTGGCCAACATGGAGAAATCCCATCTCTACTAAAAGTACAAAAATTAGCCAAGTGTGGTGACACGTGCCTGTAGTCTCAGCTACCCTGGAGGCTGAGGCAGGAGAATCACACAAACCTGGGAGGTGGAGGTTGCAGTAAGCCGAGATTGTGCCACTGAACTCCAACCTGGGTGACACAGTGAGACTCTGTCTCAAAAAAAAAAAAAAAAAGGCACATTTTACTCACACAAAAGGAAGTACGGTCATTCAGGGGAGCCAAGAATTGAGAGGGTGTTTAAGAGCCTTTCCTCTCAGAGTTAACTACTTGAGATCTCTAAATTAGAATTGTCACCCCAGCTCTACAGATGCTGGAGTTACAAGTTTTGTGTTCTAATGCCAGCCACCATTTATCTGCTAGGCAAAGTGTGTAACACCTCTGAGCTTCATTTTCCTTATAAAAAGGAGACAGTAACACAAAGTTCACAGGGTTATTGTAAAGATCAAATAAAGTAATTTATCTCAAATGTTTATTTAGCTTAATGCCTAGCACCCAGTAAACACCCAATAAATGGTATTTGTCACTGTTACTTCCACTACTTGGAAAGTTTAGCTTACCCCTCAGGCTTAATATGATGGCTAATGCTTCTTATTATAAAGCAACACCCAGCTATATGTATATTACGTACAAAGTTCAAGGTTTCTACTGGGTTCTGATGCAGTTTTCCCTTAAGACCACAAAGGTGTGTCCTTGAAAAGGGTGGAAATTTCTGGCTCCAACCCCATAAAAGAGCATGTGCATGCCCTGGGAGAGAACTCGGGCCACAGCATGGTATGTCTCCAGGGGCAGATTGCCTGTGTCCTCTTGGTCTGCACTTTGGGGCATGGGGCTTCTAAAAGTCTCAAATCTTTGAGAGCACTGCTGAGTGATAGAGAAGTGGAAAATGGCTTTATCTTTCTCCTTCATCTTTGCTTCCCTCAGTTATCTCTGTGCTATGATTACATATTCCAACCTCAGACTTGCTACGATTTCAAGTTTTGACTGTTTGCTTTGGGGCCCAAGCATTAACGGGTGAGAGCAACGTGCCCCCGCAAGGCCGAGGCCGGCGCGTTGATGACACAAGCAGTGAGTGATGGCAGCAGCAATGAATGAACGACTCGACCTTGGCGCATCTGAGTTGGCTCTGGCTACAGCAGAGTTACCTTAGCACGGCGAGCAGCACATCTGAGCACGATGCACAAAAGCAGTGCGTCACTTACCTCCTCAAAAGCATCACAGCCGGTCACCACGATATTTGGCCTGAAATTCTCCATTTTCATTTTCTTCTCTATCCTGGTATTCAGATCTACCAGGGAGGCATCTGTCATGATCAGGAGCGGGCTGCAGTCTGGGTAGGCCACCTTGCCAAGAACACAGGATAGTCAGGCCCCCCCCACTCCACAAAATGGCCTAGACCAACTGCAAAGCTAAGTAATGTCCAGAAGCAAAATCACTTCAGTGCAGAAGAGGGGAACGGTGTTCCGGAAGGAGAGAGACGTGACTTTGGGCTTGCAAGTGGCCAGGAACTGGAGCAGTCCGTGTCCATACACAGGAACAGGGCTGCAGCCAGGGCCAGCTCTGGGCCAATGTCACCCACCACGCTTCCTCTTCCTGGGTTCCCACTCCCACTCCAGCAGCGACCCCCTTCCCACATCATCCTCAAACAGCAAGGACCTACTGCCAATCAGCTATACTCCAGTAATAATTTCCTCAACAACACCATTCACTCACTAGGCATTTACTGAGCACCTACCAGGCACTGTTCTAGTGGGGAAACAGCAGTAAAGAAAGCAGATAAAAACCCCTGTCCTCAAGGAGCTTGTAGTTTAGGGGCTACTGAGAGAAACTCCCTGAGGTCCTTGTATTTTAAACCTTAGCTCATGGCAGAATCAGAGGCTTTGGTCTTTGGCTTAGGGGACAGTTTTGCTTACGGGGAGGCGCCTTGCCAGCACCTGAAATAAGCACACCTCACAGATTGTGAGGGGCGGGTCAGAACAAAGCCTGCTTCTGTAATTCCAGGAAACTTGGATTTAGTCCCGAACAAACTTCTCACTTTTGTTTCTCCAGCCAGTTTTCTCTTGCATCTCCATCTACCTGGGAGTCACCCCGGCTCCCCGCTCCACAATATCTCCCATATTCAATCCTCCATATACCCTAGAGATCCCACTTTTGAGACATCTCTCATATCCACCTTCTTTTCCATCCCCCGGTACCTCTGCCCAGGCTGTGCCCTCATTATCACTCACCAAGGCCATTATCATATTTTCTTAACTGAGGTCCCAAGAGAGGCTCTTTGCCGACCGTGAAGGAAGTCAGAAAGAGAAGGGTGACTAGTAGGAGTGAAGGTAAACTCTCTGTAAGCTCACCTGGTAATTCTGATCAAGAGTAGGGACAAGTTTTCTTGAGGTTCTTCCCTTCATGTTTGTCTCAAATTGAACCAATCTGTACACTTCTGTTTTCAAGAAGTTGGTGAACCACTGAGCTGCCTCATTGCCACAGTCTCTGCCTTTAATGTCAAGGCCAAATATCCTGGAAAGGTCACAAAAGAACACCAGGTGACTTACTTATTTTCAATACACTGAGGGATGGTGTCAAAAATGAACAGCTGGACTGTTGGGACCTGACCAGCCCAGAGGGCTGTTAAGTGTTCCTTGGGTCAAAGCTGAGCAAAAGCACAGGAGAAAGGAGTAGAATGTGCTCTGGGGAAGAGCTACCCAAACCTTAATGTATGTGCAAATCCTCCAGAATCTTGTTTGGATGCAGATTCTGGTTCAGTAAGTCTGGGTTGGAGTCTGAGATTCTACATTCCCAACAAGCTTCTGGATGCCTAAGCTGCAGTGTCCATGAACACAAGGATTTAGAACACTTTCACAAGAGGAGAGGGGTTGTCCTGTGGCAGATGCACCCTGAGCTTAGAATCCAACAGACCTGGGTCAAATTGGAACTCGGCCATTCTCTATTTCTATGGCCATAAGCAAATTATTTAACTTCTCTGACCTGTCTCCAGTTGTAAATTGGAGATAATTATATGGTATCTACCTATGTCACTTGGTGGCAACAGATAACTTTACATAACACAGTCCCTCAAGGTTTTCTTGCTTAAATTCCCCAAAGGAGTTTTAAAAAGCTATGGACCCTTCACAGAACTATAAGTTGACAGGTAAACTTCTTCATCATAAGTTTAATTTGTTCTGAATGATATCATTTCCACTGAATTTTAAACATTGACATTTAAAATAAAATGATGGCCGGGCACGGTGGCTCAAGCCTGTAATCCCAGCACTTTGGGAGGCCGAGGCGGGCGGATCACGAGGTCAGGAGATCGAGACCATCCTGGCGCTAACCTGGTGAAACTCCGTCTCTACTAAAAAATACAAAAAAACTAGCCGGGCGAGGTGGCAGGCGCCTGTAGTCCCAGCTGCTCGGGAGGCTGAGGCAGGAGAATGGCGTGAACCCGGGAGGCGGAGCTTGCAGTGAGCTGAGATCCGGCCACTGCACTCCAGCCTGGGCGACAGAGCGAGACTCAGTCTCAAAAAAGAAAAAAAATAAATAAAATAAAATAAAATAAAATAAAATAAAATAAAATGATTACAGTATGCTTTTAAAAGTACGTAATGAGATCTAAAGGCCATGTTGGTTTGATATCCACCATTATCCATTTAAACATTTTTGTGTTATTCCTCTTTTTATTCATGAACACATATGCATATTATTTTACTTATGTAACTTTATCCTAATATATTTTTATGGCTATCAATCACTTTCTGTATTTCTTTTGAAGCAATTAAATTTGCTTTGTTTCTTAAGCTTTCAAGTGTGAAGAAATGTTTTCAGGATTGAGTTATCATTACAATTATGATTTATATATCATAACAAAATAGATATGCTATATATTTTGATAATTACTGAACATTAAAAATCAGATTTTATTGGAAATTAAATGCTTAATGAACCCTATAGAGCATCCATAAAACTCTGAATGAATCTCACATATTGCTAGAATAAGACAAGGTTCAGTATTAATTTTAAATCTTTCCTTTAAATAAGCCCTGAGGAATTTTTCACACAAATAAAGAGACAGAAATGGGAGTTATGGTAATTTCACTTATTCCTTGAACCTCTAGGCAATATATGTCACATAGCGATTTGTCATCAACAAGTATTTTTCATGATTTATCAGCAACAATTTGATTGGAGGCCTCTTCATTTTAATGTAAGACAAAGAGTTGGAACCACTGATTTGTACAACAAGTTTACCCTGTCATTAACATCACCCTCTTTATCAACACCAGCATTTTTCATTGTTTGGGACCCTGTATGATTTTCCCTCCACGGGCAATGGCCCTAGTAAGATGTGGGGTGGACAGACAAAAGCCTTTCCCCTGTACAAAGAGGAAAGGTTTATGGTGAGGCAGAAGAACTTGCCGACTGTAGATATGATTCACAGGATCTGGAAATTGATTCCCCTACTCTCATCTACCATGGGAAGGGCTTGCCCCTCCCCGTGGGAAGGCTCACACCAGTGTGAGGACTCCTGAGGCAATGCACGTGAAGGAATTCAATGTGGACACCTGAGGTGCTCCCAGTTAGATGAACCCCTGTATACCCTGCCACTCACAATCCTGGTCTGAGGGTAGAGACTCCCTACCCTCTTACCTCCTCCCCCATCTACTGTCAAATCTCAATGCTGCTCCTTTCACATTGCTTGGGCCTATTCCTTCTCTCTAAACTCCCTTCTTGAAGCCACTGTTTAACCTCTGATTAATTCTTGGCTCTACGGACATCTCATGATCCTCTCCTGGCCTTCTGTCTTTCCCCTAAAACTGATTCCATCCCACTGTTCAGCAGTTCCCTAAGTATATGCTCCTCGATGGAGCTCTTCCCTTATCCCCTTAGCACAGCACTTGTACGTAAGTGCACACGTATTACCCACAGCATCCACTCACCTGGGGAAGCTTATGGGTGGCACTTCGAAAAGTAGAAAAGCCGCCAACAGGGCAAAGGAATATTGATCAACCAGGATCCCTTCCCCCCCCATGGAAGGCATCCCTCCACCGGCCCTGTCTCCCGTCCCTGCACTGGCTGGTATCGTTCCCTCTGCCATGCCATCTTCTCCAATTCTTGCAGAATTTTCTGCAGAATACATTCTCTTCTACATTTTGACACAAAATGTCTCATCAGCAACATTCCATAGAAAAAAACTGACCCTTGCTGTGTGGGTTCAATAAAACTTCATGAGTAAGCAGTCTCTTAACTCACAAATCAAAAGCAACTCACTAAAAATTATGTAAGAGGGCATAAAAACTTGAATAGACTCTTACAAAGAAAATCCAGATACTTTTACTGGCAGGTTCTACTGATAATTAAAGAATAAATAATACCAATCTTACACAGCAAACAAAAAATGTGTTTTTAAGACTTGCCATGTAAAAGTGGAAGAAAGGAGTAAATGTTCAGTACTAAATCTAACACGGGATTTTACTAAATGTAAAATCCCATTACAGATAAAATTATAAAACTTTATTAAAGAGATAAAATAAGACATAAAGAAGTGAAGAAAAATAATATTTATAGATAAGGTGGATTAATACAATAAAGATAATAGCTATTTAAGAGCTAATATCTAGTTAAGTGCTTACTGTGTACCAGGTCCTCTTGCAGGTGCTTTAATACACACACACACACACCCCTAGATGCACATACATATTTTCACATCAATTTTCTCTAAATTGGGCCAAAAATTCAATATAGGGTTGAAGTCATGTCTTACTTCCCCTTACTTAAAAGGAAACATTAGCGTCACCTTTTAAGACAATAATCAGGCTGGGGATGGTGGCTCACGCCTGTAATCCCAGCATTTTGGGAGGCCAAGGCAGGTGGATTCCTTGAGGTCAGGAGTTCAAGAACAGCCTGGCCAACATGGTAAAACCCCACTTCTACTAAAATACAAAAATTATCCCGGTGTGGTGGTGCCTGCCTGTAGTCCCAGCTACTCAGGAGGCTGAGGCAGGAGAATCACTTGAGCCCAGGAGTTGGAGGTTGCAGTGAGCCGAGATCGTGCCATCACACTCCAGCCTGGGCAACAAGAGTGAAACTCCATTTCAAAAAAAAAAAAGACACTAATTATTCATAAATCCTTGTGATAATCAAGAAGCCATACTGGTCTATAATTAGTCTAAAAAACCTTCACACAAGGTGAACAGGGAAAGCTGATTCAAAACACTAACAGTGAAAGTTTAAAATAAAATAAGTGGCGAGGCGCAGTGGCTCACGCCTGTAATCCCAGCACTTTGGGAAGCTGAGGGGGGTGGATAACAAGGTAAGGAGATCAAGACCATTATAGCCAACATGGTGAAACTCCGTCTCTGCTACAAATACAAAAATTAGTCTGTGTGGTGGTAGGCGCCTGTAGTCCCAGCTACCCAGGAGGCTGAGACAGGAGAATTGCTTGAACCCGGGAGGCAGATGTTGCAGTGAGTTGAGATGGCGCCACTTCACTCCAGCCTGGGCGACAGAACAAGACTCCGTCTCAAAAAAAAAAAAAAATTAATACAATAAAATAAGTATAGAATAATATAAAATTCATGACACTTCAGCCTTGTCCAAATAGCTGTGAAGGGACTTCCTTTTCTTTTTACTAACTTGAGGTTGTTAGTTTATGTTATTTGATTCTGAGCTCTGGTGGGCTGGCTGTGGTAATCACTCTGTCACTTACCACTTGTTAGGGGTCAAATGTTTGTGTCTCCCCAAAGTTCCTTCGTTGACACCCTCAGCCCCAATGTGGGGCCTATGAGAGGTAATTGGGTTTAGATGAGGTGGAGCCCTCATGCTGGGATTTGTACCCTTATAAGAAGAGGAAGAAACACAAGAATGCTCTCTCTCTTCATGCAGGCACCAGGAAAGGTCATGTGAGGACATAACGAGAAGTGGCCATCTACAACCCTGAAAAGCTACCTCACCAATCTACCAGCACCTCGACCTTGGACTTCCCATCTTCCCAAACTATGAGAAATTAATGTCTGTTGTTTAAGCCACCCAGACTATGGTATTTTGTCATAGCAGCTGGCACTAACTAAGCACACTATCTATGTTATTTCTTCAGTTTTTAGCAGTTCCCTTGGCAACCAATCCATTACAAATAGCTTATAAATATAGGCTGAACTAGTTACAGCATGTCTAACCAGCTAGAGAGGGCAGTACACTGATTACACCTCTGTGTCAATCCAAATGCACAGCTCTCAATCATTTTCACCAAACTGCCAGGGTTCCAGGCTCTCTGTTCCCACCTCATCCAGATCTACAATTGATGCATGGAACAGAATGACATAAGAAAAGGCTGCAGGCCGGGCGTGGTGGCTCATACCTGTAATCCCAGCAGTTTGGGAGGCCAAGGCGGGTGGATCACCTGAGGTCAGGAGTTCGAAAGGCAGCCTGGCCAACATGGTGAAACCCCATCTCTACTAAAAAAAAAAAAAAATTGGCCGGGTGTGGTGGCATATGCCTCTAATCCCAGCTACTGAGGAGGCTGGGGCAAGAGAATCATTTGAACCTGGGAGATGGAGATTGCACTGAGCCAAGATCGTGCCATTGCACTCCAGCCTTGGCAACAAGAGCAAAACTCCGTCTCAAAAAATAAATAAATAAAAAAGAACAGGCTGCAATTGGTGTCTTTTTCAGACCCAGGCAACTCACCTACAAGGTCTTGCTCTTTCCCTCTTTCCATCCAGGAAGGTGTGCGTGTCCCTAGATTTCTGCCCATTTAGCTGGTAAAGAGCCTTGGGGGAAAAGCTTGCTCACTGTCGGCGACATAGTGAGTCTACAGAGCAACACCTATATTACTCATGTGACACATGTCAGCCACGTATTTACCCATTGCCTTCACATGTCTTCCAATTAAGTCGAGATGGCTACACTCTTCCTCTTCAAAAAATTAATGGGCTCAAAACCTGTCATTTATGGAAAAGCATTTCTTCTCATTACACATACACGTTAAAGGCAAAAGCCTTAGGAGGCAAGTGGGTTCAAACCCCAGCTCTGTGTTTTCATGGCAGTGATCTAAGGCTTGGTTTCCTCCTTTGTAAAGTGGAATTAAGGACCCCCCTCACGGGCTTGCTAAGATAATTACCTGAAGTGCTGAATTCAGTGAATTATTGCTTCAGACTTTTGAAAATTGGGAACCATGAGTGGCGGATTTCAGCTTAGACACTTTGCTTGAAAAAACATAAGATGAGAGTTCAGGGAGTGATCCGAGGCTCTCCTCTGAGCCCTAGGACCTTGGACAAAACCAACTTCCATACACTTAAAAAGCTCAGTTGGTGACAAGGGATCCAGATCATCTCATGACAAGCATCTAAGTCTTCTTAATAAGGAAGGACAAGACCCCAGCAAACTATGGAACTTGACAACCCAACAGAAGTCCCACAGGCCAAAAGGAAGCCAAGGCCTGAGGTATGCCTTTGGCCAGAAGTGGAAATCCCTTACACCCAAGGAATGTGCCTTCATCTCAACCACACACTTCAGAGGCTGCAGAGTCCATTTGAAAAGCTCTGGAAACTCCAGCATCCTTCTCACCCAGCCCTGAGATACAGCTGTTAAGTCTCCACTAACTCCCTTGTCTGCCTGGTTGGAGAGTTGACAATTCTGAATGAAGATTTGAACGAAAGGAGAAAAGCCCTAAAGATGAGCACATTGTACCACCTTTATACTTGTGGGAATCTTGCTTTTAATTTTCTGCATGTTTTATGCTTTGACATCTTTGAGTCTTGTTGACACTGAAGAAACTACTTCTCCCAGGGCCGACCAATTCCTACAAATAATAGACTGATGACCTGCAAGTGTGCCTGTAATAGGAATACCAACCCATCCAGAGCCTGCACTCCCAGTCACCTCCTTTATTTGGTGCTTACATGCCGGGCCACTAGTCCCCTGCCCTAGTCAACCCCAGAGCCAAGTACCAGACAACCTGTGTCCCAGAGCCTGCTGAAGTTATTCAAACTAGCCAACCCTAAGCCTGCCACCCCAGCCTTGCTTCTCCTTTCCTGTGGAAACCACAATAAAAGCCCTTGCCCCCATGTTCCCCCTGCTCCCTCTGCCTCCTGACCCACCCTGGTGCTTCTCCACTCGGCCTTGCGTGGTGTGGCGTGCCTCCAATTTCTAAGGAATCTGTAGGTATAAACATCTTCTTTTTTCAGGACAGTCATTTCTATGTCTGCGTGTCTAACCATACCTGATTAAAACAAATCCTAGGTACCCTTAAAACAATACCCTGCATCATCCACTCGCGCCGAATCCCAACCCAAACTGCACTTCTATTAAATATTTCCTTTACTGATGTCATCCTCTACTGTAGAAACTATAGCAAGACAGAATGCAGTGAGAAGCCTGAAGGGAAATCAAGCCTGTTGCAGTTCCCCAGATGCCCCCAGGCAGAACACCTGCAGTTGTGGAGTTTGTTTGAGGAAGGCTGCTTGCTAGGCAAAACCAGCTGGTCCATATCTGGAGCCTTGAAGATCAGGCAGTTGTTCTCATAAGTGATGGAGACCAGCACCAGGCGAGGCTCCTGCCGGGCAGTGACCATGTGTCCATCTTCCTTAATCACCAGCCAAAACCTGCAGAGAAACAAACCAGGGCACACTCAGAAAATCCTCCTCCACCTCCCAACAGCTTCCCTCCAGCTTTCTACTTCCTCAAAACTCTCCACCCGCCCTGACTTGGGACCTAACATCATTTTCCAGACAATTATCCAGGTCTGGCCAAATGATTTGAGTCTAAAAGTTGGTGACCCCAAAAAGAGCTTATTTGGCAGAAACAGTTCTGGGAGAGCTTCTGGCTGATGTATGGCAATCTCCAGTATCAAAAACGAGAACAGGAGGCTGGCTCAGACACTTTCCCCTCACTGCTTAGGCAACCCTGCTGCCTGTGCGGGGGCTCTGCTTTGGTTAGAAGCTTCTGTAGGTCTGCCATATATGTCTCTGTGGCCCTGGGAGAAGTAAAATAGCTTTCAGGGCCTTTTGTTGTAGAACAAGATGAGGCTGGCCAAGTGAATTGGAGTCTGAGACAAAGGTCTTGCAATGTTGCTGCCTCCAAGAAGAACCAGGCCGGCCTCTGCTCTGTTTAACTTGCTGTGGCATGTGGGGGTCCTACATCAGGAAACCTCCCAAACAGCCTTTCCTTTTCATGCACACATTCTGACATAGAGAACAAAGACTCACAGAAGTACACATTAGATAAGAATCCCACTTATTTCCTAGAGAGCCCACTGTGCTGGCCCTGGTTTTCATACTTTGTATTTCTACGGGATGAGCTGAAGAGTGACGGCAAGCTGGCCAGGCCCAGTTTGTTAGACTTTTACCTACAGCCTAGCATATAGGTTGGGCCTACACCACACAAAACACTGTGTTGCCAAAAAGAAAAAATCTTCCACTCCTAGGAAAAATAAATGTCAATATCACAGTTTGGTTCCTTTAGTTTAGTTGTTTTGTTTCATTTTCTTTATTTTGAGACACAGTCTCACTCTGTCAGCCCGGCTGGAGTGCAGTGGCACAATCTTAGCTCACTGCAACCTCCGCCTCCTTGGTTCATGTGATTCTCTTGCCTTAGCCTCTCGGGTAGCTGGGATTACAGGCGTGCACCACCACGCCCAGCTATTTTTGTATTTTTAGTAGAGACGGGGTTTTGCTATGTTGACTGGGCTGGTCTCAAACTCCTGGCCTCAAGTGATCTGCCCCCTCGGCCTCCCAAAGTACTGGGATTACAGGTGTGAGCCACCGTGCCCAGCCCAGTATTACTATTTTAGAAAGAAGATAGAATCTGCAAGCAAGCGGGTGAGGAAAATGTGGGCACTGGTGAGTAAAAAGTGCCTGAAAGCCAGAGCCTTTCAAATGTGAGGAGGATAAAAAGCACAGCCCCTTCCAGAAGCAGGGATGGCTCTTCCCAGGAAGACATTCCAAAATATGGCCAGAGTCATCAGGGAAAGCCTGAGGAGACCTCAGGAGGACATCCGGTAGCAGAGCACAGGGAGATCCGTCTCTGCCCTGTCCTGGCCCTGACAGTCTTGCATACGCAACCTCCTCATCAGTAGAGTCCTTTCCAGGTGCTGGCTAAACTGTCCCTTCCCTGCAACCACACCGGAAGACAATGGCTGGCAGCCTGTGCCCTGCTAGCTGGCATGACGATGGCGTGGCAGTGTAAAGGCATTCCCGTAACTGTCTTGGCTACCCCCTTCCAAAAAGCTGGCGACACTGGGTAGCAGCAAGTCCCCACCCCTCTGAGGAGACCACCTTTTCCTTTCTAAGTGTATAAATGCATATGTGTATTATTTATTCATATATATATTTATATTTAATTGATTTCGAGAGAGGAGACAGGGTCTCACTCTATCACCCAGGCTCTAGAGTGCAGAGGCATGATCTTAGCTCATGGCAGCCTTGAACTGCTGGGCTCAAGCAATCCTCCTGCCTCAGTCTCCTGAGTAGCTGGGACTACAGGCACACATCACCACGCCCAACTGATTTTTTTATTTTTTGTAGAGATGGGGTCCCACTGTGGTCTGGACCTCCTGGCTGGTCTGGAACTCCTGGCTCAATTAATCCTCCCTCCTTGGCCTCCCAAAGTGCTGAGATTACAGATGCGAGCTATCCTGCCTGGTCAAAGATGTCTTTAGATCCCACAGTTCTCTGGTTCACTCAGCCTGGGGCTGGGTTCTATAAATCAGAGGATGTCTGCCCAGAGAACCGGGCTACAATGAAATAGGCAGGCATCCTCTGATTTAGATGCCTAATAGGGCTGGGCCCTATTCCCTATCTCCAGCCTTGTCCCTTGGTGCACAGTTCTTTGGTTAACCTCACCAAAGCCTTCACCCTTAACTTCCAACATGCCCCATCCCCAGACAAGACTCCCTTTGAGATCTGCACACAACCAGAGCCATGTTCAAACAGGAGTGGCAAATCTGTTTGCACGTTATTTCTGACATTATTTCTCCATGGGCTGAATCTTCCCATCTCCCATTCATCCCTTACTAATGTTGCCCTTCACCGTGGCTCATAGCCTGGCCCGTGGCTCCAGCCTATTGTATAATAACACAGGCATTAACTGCTGGGGTTAACAGTGGGAAGTAGTCGCTAGAGGTTTCCCACTCATCACTGTCACTGAAAAAGCAAGTGGCAACTTGCCGGGAGTCCAATTTTGGGTCAGGACAATGATAGTAATCATAGGTTAAAAGGTTGCCATTTGTAACATACCCCAACCATCTCATTTCCCTGTCAACCTGGGCAATATTATTTTTCACCTCTTGTGCACAAAATGATGCCCAGTGAAAGAATAACTGGTTCTATTCTGCCAGATCTGAAAGAAGAGTTAAGTCTGGAGTATGGATTTCATCATGACCAAGTTACTCCAACCTAGTCTGCAACATAAAAGGCGGTGCCTTGAATTTACAGGTAAAACATGGATCAGTGTAGAAGCCTAGAGCCCCAATTCCCCAAAAGAGCTACAGTGCCCTGATCAACAGCAACGAGTAAGTGGAGCCCAAAACAATGGAAAAAAATCTCATTTCCCAATTACAAACTGGCCTGGGGAGCAGGAAGGACTGAAAAGTGAGGGAAAACAGGAACCCTACCACTGAGTATGGGACGAGAAAGAGAGCAGGAATTGGGCAGGGAACAACATCTTGGATAATAACCTCAAGGGATTCCTTTCTCCAACAGTTAATCATTTGCGCAGAAGAAATAAAAAGCTGGCTTCAGTAAGGGTTTGGACAGAAAAAACTGATCAACTCACATATGGCTGCTAAGGACAGCAGAGATTTCCAAGGTCAGGGAGAACAACCATGCCCTCCCAGCAACTGCACCAGGCAGCCAATGCCAGCATTCTGCTAGGTGGACTTTAACCACTCAATGCTTAACGTGCTCAAGCCAAGTGTTCACAAGTATACTAAGAGCTTTGAATAAAATACCTTCAGAAATTTGAGACCCAGAGCACTTCCAGAGGAAAATCCCAGCTCCTTCAAACAGTTAGTTCCAAAGACAGAGGTTCAGAATGGAATTCATTAAATGAGGCCTTTCCCTGAATTCTAGGAACATTTGTAGTAGTGTTATTAAATTATCAGGTGGAGAGAAGAGCAGTCATTGAACAGAGTTCTCTCCAGCAAGCCTGCTTTCAAATTGTTAATTAACCTTCGATAAATAAAACGTAGTTAAAATGGGGCTTTAGAGACCATGAAGTTCAACCTCATTCTTTTGCAAATAAGAAAACTTTGTAAACATTCGTCCCAAGTCTCCTGATCCTCAGTGCAATCCTTATACTTTTATATCATGCACTGGTTTCATACAAACAGCGTAAGTACTGTACTCACACAGATCTGAGTTCAAATCCCCACAGCATACACTGATTTTCTGGACTTGGATGAGATACTCATTCTTTCTGATACTGTTTCCTTATTTGCATAGTGATAATTATATCAAGCCCACAAGATTGTTATGAGGCTTAAATATGCTAATCTATGCGACAGGATTTAGCTCAGTATCTGCTGCATTTTACCACTGAATTAACATTAATTTCATTGCCTTTCTCTCCACCCCAGGCTTCACATCACCCCACCCCATCCTAAGCGTTTATTGTTTAAAACAAGGGAACGGTAATATAGTTGTATTTATGTTAGGATGCCAATGGGAGCAAAAAGCACAGGCAAAGGACACATATTTTCTTTCCATGGTTGCAGTAGTCAGGGCAAAGCAGTGACAAAGAGAAGTGGGAAAGAAACAGTTCTTCAGGTGATCAGAGGAAATGCAGATTAGAACTGGAAACTGTCTGTGAAACCAATCCTTCAAGTGAGGAAGGAAGTAGTGCAACCTAGTCTGCAACACTGATTTTCTCTGGACATGCATCGTGAGAACTTGGTTCTCCCAGTTTTTTGGAAGGTGTCCAGTCCCACAGAGCCTGAAGTCTCTCCAGCAATAGGAAGACTTTTCTTATCCTTCATATTTAAATAAGCTCTAAACATCCTCTTCTTCATGGTCTCAGATAAAACCTTTTAATTATAGCATCAAAATCACCAGGGGGAGATTTAAACATTCTAAACAAGTTGGCCCCACTCTTGGTGATTCTGCTTCAGTAGTCCTGGGATGGGAATCTCAAGAAATTATAGTTGAAAAAGCTCTCCAGGATAAGAAATTTGGGGTGGCGGTGGGAGAATGAAAATCCTCCCATGATTCATATGGTCTGTGTACACAACACTTCTCTAAGACTCACTGAAGTTTTCCAATACCATGGAAGCCCACATTTCTTTAAGAAGGCAGCAGTCTTCAGAAAACAGTGCATCTGTGTGTGCTGGAGTGAACACAGGGATGCAGATGGCTCTCTGCTAGAGGAATCCTTGAATGATCAACTTGCAAACCTCCCTCCCCTTGGACACAGGCCACAGCTAAACCATCTCAGCCAGATAAGAAGGCATCTTGGCTGGGCACAGTGGCTCACACCTGTAATCCTAGCATTTTAGGAGGCCAAGGCAGGTGGATCACCTGAGGTCAGGAGTTTGAGACCAGCCTGGTCAACATGGTGAAACCCCGTTTCTACTAAAAATACAAAAATTAGCCAGGTGTGGTGGTGTACACCTGTAATCCCAGCTACTCCGGAGGCAGAGGCAGGAGAATTGCCTGAACCTGGGAGGTGGAGGTTGTAGTGAGCTGAGATAGCGCGACTGAACTCCAGCCTGAGCCACAAAGTGAGATTCTGTCTCAAAAAAAAAAGAAGAAGAAGAAGGCATCTTAATCCTAAGTATGAAATGTCTATGTGTCAGACCCAAAAGTCCCAAAGTTCCAGGCTGTGAACAATTCTGCCTATGGGAGAAGGGGGGGCACTATTCCTTTAATGGCAAGTAAGGGACCCCTGCCCCAGAGTCCCCATGCCACTTGCTCATCCTTAGTCAAAGTGTATCAGGCCCCCCTGGCACCCCTAGGATTGGAGAAATGTGAGGAACAAGGCCCACTAAGCCAATGCCCTTGAACAACATTTGGTTTCTTTCTTGCTGCTTTCTAGTGCCAATAGCTTTATTTTCTACTTTAGTATAATAAGATAGAATCACAAACTTTAGAGCTAAGGAGGCTTGGAGATACAGGTCAGACTCCCTCCTGTTACAGAGGAGGACTCTCTCGTCTAGGGAAGGGCAAGGGATTGCCCCTACATACTTCACCAAAAACAAATCTGACATGAACTTGGCTTTCCCAGCTAAACGACCAACGACTCAACAGTCAGCCCAGAAACTCAGGCGGCAAACCTCTATAGTCCTTCTCAGATAGGTCGGGCCCCACCTGCCTCCCCCTCCTCATCCCAAGCAGGCTCCGCGCTGCCTCGCGCCCGCGCTCGGCCGTACCTGTCCCGCAGGTTGCCACTGCGCAGCCCCATGGCCGTGCACTCCGCCTCGCTCACGGGCACCCCCTTGCAGGATTTCACCGGATAGATCCAGAGCTTCGCTACGGTGCCCACCTGCTGCAGCCGCCGGCGCCGCCTGGGCCATGCTCGGCGCCAGGCGACAGCCCCCAGCGCCACCGCGGCCAGTCCCAGCACCGCGACCCCAAGCCACCTGGGCCGGGCCTGGGCTGGGAGGCCGAGGCGGGCCAGCGCGGAGGAACTGGAGGCGCCCATGGCAGAACGAGGGCGGTCGCGGACCTGCTCACAGACCCCGCAGCGACCGGAGCCCTGGAGGACGAGGAGGCCCTTAACGATCCGGACGGGTGGGAGGAGTCAAAGTTGACCCAAACACTGGCCCTCTCACCCTTTCACCGCCGAGATGGCAGAGCGGTTCCGCGGAGAGCGGGAATGCCTTAATGCGGTGACAAAGCCTGCGTAGTAATGGGGGAAGACAGGAAGAGAGCCACTGGGGTACCCTGGGCGCCGCGGGAACGACGACGTCCAAAGCCAGCGAGCTCCGGGGTGGTCAGTGTCTCCTCCCTCTTCCCCGCCCCTACACCGCGACAGTTACCCGTGCAGCGTGACCTTTAGCGCCAGCACTCTGCCACCCCCTTCTCTGCTAATACGGCGCGTTTTCTCGCACGACAAGATCACCGCAGAACGTGAAGGCGGGTTGCAGAACGGAGGATTTACAAACATTTGGGAACGACTTTTTCTGGCAGGTCGCTGTGAGAACTGCAGGACTTTCTGCACACAAAGACAGTCTAAACCTCTGCACTCAAAGACGAGGAACTCTAGAGTGGCTTATAGGAGTATGACTCAAAGTCCTCCACTCTCCACTGCCCTCTAACCTCGACCCCAGGAAAATGTCTTCCCGAGAAAGCTCAAGGCAGCCAGGAGAATTTTCCGTTTATTCTAGCCAACACCCGATGGTAAGGCCTCTGACCCCCCTTTTTTAGGGTATTTTCTTAAAAGAGCTTACAACTGTGAATCCTTTCTCTGTTGTTTTGAGATGTGTATGTATCGCCTACACCTCAGAAGTGTCTTTCTCGAGGAGCTGAAAGCCATTGCTTTGAAATGCAATCATGGGGAAGATAGGCCTCTGTCCCCCAGTCTCTGTGGGATGGTACAATCCCAGCTTCATAACTGCCAGCTCCAGGCACAGCTGCCCAGTCATTGATACTGACCACCCCTTCGTGATTTTTCACTTGAGCCCCTGCTAGCTTCCCCCGCCCTACTCTCTCCTTCACCCTTTAAAACGCCCAGTCTCCTCTGCCAAATGAGAATGAGCAGCTTTTTCTCCTACTGTAAGTAGTTACTGAGTCAAATCTGTTTTCATGCATTCACTAATGTCCAGCTTTTGTTGATCTTTAACAACTCCATTCAAGCAAGCTGTTGGGTTAACAGTGGATTTTCTTAGACAAATAAAGGTTTGAAGTCTTTCAAGTTTTTTGTGGTTGTTTTTGTTTTTCAAAAGTTTGTCCCTTAAACTGTGGCACAGTTCTAGGAAAGTTTAAGGAGGCCAACCAGTGGGCCACCTACCAAATCTGGGCTGGCCACCCCCTGGGAAAGGGGTGCCCTCTGGAGCGTGGGAAGAGACTCTGGGAGGGATGAAGAACCAGAGGAGCCAGGCTCCCTTTGCCTGTTCCTTGTGAAAAATGAAAGACAAAAAGGGCCTGAATCTCTCCCCACCCAGGGAAAAGCCTCAGACCAGCAGAATTAGTCCCTCAATCCCCATATATTTACATCACGCTTGGCAGCTGAGACTTACAGATTTGTTTTTTAAGCAAGGTGTGGTGAATGTGATGTGTGTACACTTGGAGCTGACCCCCTTTGCCTCTCCCAACTCCTGAGGAGGGTCAGAGCCCTCGCAGCCCACAAGCCTGCTGTCAGAGTGAGGGGCTTACAAAGCCATCGCCTCGCTGTATGTGAACTCCCAGACAGGGCAAATGTCTTATTGATTAATTGTCTGTTTCTTTCACCACATAGGTATTGATCATTCACCAGGCTTTGTCCTAGATTGGCACTGGAGATTTAAAGTTTAGAAGAAGCTGCCCCTCCATCCAGTTCACTGACTCCCTGGAAGACTGACACCTCCCCCTGCAAGTCTAGAGGATAATGGCAGAAGAGAAGCAAGGTCAAGATACAGAGGAAGCGGAGGCAAAAACGCAGCTGAATCTCAAGACAGTGCTGTTTTCAGAGCAGAAAGCTTTGGAGCTGAGACTTGAACATGAGGAGAGGCTTGGAGATGGGTAGAGGAGAGGATTCTGGGTAAAAGGAGCAGCATGTGCAATAGCCTTAAAAAAATGGAAGGAACAAGACAGTGTGGCATGTTTGGGCAACCACCAGCAATCCAGCTGTATTAGGATGTACCTGTACATGCAGCAGGTGGCAGAAGCTGAGGCAGGACAGGTGGGCAGAAGTCAGATCAACATGCATCTTATCTCTACTTAATGTGGAGACACCTCAGAATTCTGAACAGCAGTCTGGCATGATAAGACTTGGGTGCTAGGAAGGCCACTCTGGCTGCTCTGAGAAAGAATAACACCACAGATGGTAAGATGAGTTGCAAATGCCCTAGTTCAGGCTGATGTAATTCCAAATCAAGGAAAAATAACAGTGGGGCTGGAGATAGACATGTGGTTAGGAGAGATGGTCAGAGGACAGAATTAACAAGAGATAGTGATGACAGAACACAGAACCAGAGAGAGAGGAAGAGCCCACAGGGTCTCCCAGCTCTGTGGCATAAAAGTGTGGGGTGGGGTGGGGGTACCGTTCTCAGAGATTAAGAATTCAAGAGAAAAAGATAGTCTGGGAAAAAAGATGACGAGCCTGTTGTAGACAGTGAGTGGGAGGTATCTATGGGACATCGAAGAGGAAATAGTTACCTAGATAGATGGGTAACTTGACATTTCCATGCTTCCACCTCCTCATGCGCAAAATGATGGGGATAGATAGCAAGTGAGGAACTTTGCCATGGTGAGTGCTGCCGAGTCTTTGCTGTCTTCACCAGCCATTACCTATCATAGCCTGCCCTGTTTGAAGATTCACCAATGCTGGGATTGGGGGTGCCTTCAAGGGAGCAGGGAAATTCCTTATCAATAATGTGTGCATTTGCAGCCCAGTATCTTCATTTGTAGAATTAGTGAGGGGTGATGAGAGGCTGTATTAGTCCATTCTCATACTGCTATAATGAAATACTCGAAACTGGGTCATTTATAAAGAAAAAAGGTTTAATTGGCTCATGGTTCTGCAGGCTGTATAGGAAGAATGGCGGCGTCTGCTTCTGGGAGACCTCAGGGAGCTTTTACTCATGGTGGAAGGCAAAGCAGCAGTGGATGTCTTACATGGTAGGAGCAGGACCCAGAGAGAGGGAGAGGTTCCACATGCTTTTAAACAGCCAGATCTCACGAGAACTCACTCTCAGGATGACAGCACAAAGGGGAATGGTATTAAACCATGAGAAACCACCCCCATGATCCAATCACCTCCCACCAGGCCTCAACTCCAACACTGAGGGTTACAATTGAACATGAGATTTGGGTGGGGACACAGATCCAAACCATATCAAAGATTGAGGATTCATTAGTCTAATTGGCTATTTGCATATCTTTTTTTCCCTTCTGATTTGAATCACCTTATCTATTTTTTTGGTTAATTTATAAGATTCTTTTGTAAATTAAGAAAATTACCCTTTAACCATGCCTTCCCGAGTCATAACTTTTTTCCCTAGTTTGTCATATTTTGGCAACTTCTGCTTAGGTGGAATCTCTCTTTCTAGTGAATAAGACATCAGTGTCTGCCTAGAGGCACTGATATAGATAAAGAAAATTCTGTCAATTAAAATATAAACCAAGAAACCAGAGAAAAAAAGAAGCCTAAAACCCAAATATTGCCTTGCCCAACCAGGCCTTCTTCAGGAAGGTGAGTACCCAGCAGCCAATGGAAGTGTTCATTAGGGTCATGCAGCAGTTTGTCTTTCCTGGGGAGATGAGCACATCAGATTATCAGGCTGTGAGGACAGTCAACCTTCAACTCATATAAAAAATCTCATGACTCAGGCTAAGCTAAAGTATTGTAACAACCTCAACATCTCAATGCTCTAACAAAATAAAAGTTTATTTCTCACTTACATCCTAGTTTGATGCAGGTCAAACATTAATCAAAGGTCCCCTTAGGCCAGGCTCAGTGGCACACACCTATAATCCTAGTGCTTTAGGCAACTGAGGCAGGAGGATCACTTGAGCCCAGGAGTTCAAGACCAGCCTGGGCAACATAATGAGACCCTGTTTCTACAAAAAATTAAGACAAAACAAAAGAGAGAACGAGTCAGGCATGGTAGTGCATGCTTATAATACTAGCTACTCTGGACACTGAGGCAGAAGAGCCACTTAAACTCAGCAGTTTGAATGGATATTAAGCATATACATAGTGGAAGAAGAACCATGGCTAGGAAGTCAAAGTGCCTGAGTGACTATGAAAATCCAGTCACATGACCAAGGTTCAATGCACCAGATTACAAACTGAAGCTTGATAGTCAGTACGTTCAGCTTTGAAAGGAAGATGGCATTGGATCTCTCACCTACTTTCCCTTCAACGCATAAACCAAGTGGTAGGGAAAGAGCAAGATGACTGATTAGAGGCCTCCACTGATCATCCTCCATGCAGGGACACCAATGTAACGACTATCGATATTACAAAGTATCTTCATAAGAACAAAAATCAGGTGAGCAATCAAAGTACCTGATTTTAACTTCATATCACTGAAAGAGGCACTGAAGAGGGTCGGAAAGATAGCCTTGAATTGCCAATACCACCCTCCCCAATCTCCCAGCAGTGGCCAAGACAGAATCTGTGCTCTTGGGGGAGGGAGAGCACAGCAATTGTGGAACTTTGCATTGGAACTCAGTGCTTTCCTATCATAGCAGAAAGCAATACAGGCAGAACTCGGTTGACACCCATGGAAGGAGCACTTAGAACAGCCCTAACCAGAGGGGAATCAACCATCCCAGCAGTCACAACTTGAGTTTCAGCAAGCCTTGCTTCTCCAGGCTAACGGGCTCTGGGGTACTAAATAAACTCAAAAGGCAGTGAAAGTCACAAAGATTGCAACTTCTAAGCAAGTCCTGGTGCTGTGCTGGGCTCAGATCCAGTGGACTCGGGGACCATGCAACCTAGTGAGACACCAGCCAGCGCATCTAAGGGAGTTCTTGACCCACCTTTCTCCCAACCCCAGGCAGCACAGATCACAGCTCCGAAAGAGACTTCTTACTTGAGTGGAAAAGGAGAGTAAAGAGGACTTTGTCTTGCTACTTGGATACCAGCTCAGTTACAGGAGAATAGGACACCAGGCAGAGGTATGAAGCCCCATTCCAGGCCCTACGTCCTAGATGACATTTCCAAATGTACTCTAGGGCAGAAGGGAACCTGCTGCCTTGAAGGGAAGGATTCAGTCCTGGCAGAATTCATCACCTGCTGACTAAAGAGCCCTAGAACCCTGAATAATCAGCAGCGGTACCCAGGTAATATATGCTGTGGATATACTACACAGCATATACCAGGTTGTAAACGTAGATTACAACACCCAAGTCCCTTTGAATACCTTGAAAGCTTCCCCAAGAAGGAAGAGTACAAACAAGCCCAGACTGTGAAGACTACAATAAATACCTAACTCTTCAATGCCCAGATGCTGACAAGCACCCAAAAGCATCAAGACCATCCAGGAAAATATGACCTCACCAAATGAACTAAATAAGGCACTAAAGAGCAAGTCTCAGCTTGGGTGAGACTCTGAAACATGCTAGCTTCAGATGTGACCCAGCACATTCCCAGCAGTGGTGGCTACAAGGGGAGACTCTTTCAAGCAAAGGGAAGAGTAAATAGGATTTTGTCTTACAGCTTAGGTACCAGCGTGGCCACAGTAGAGTAGCACACCAAGTGGGCTCTTGGGGTCCTTGGTTCCAAGCTGGGCTGTTGGATGGCACTTCTGGACCTGTCCTGGGCCAGAAGGGAGCCAAATGCCCTGAAGGGTGAGTCCCAGGCCTGGCAGTATTCACCACAAGCTGACTGAACAGCCCTTGAGCCTTAAGCGAACATCAGCAGTAGCTTTGCAATACTCCTGTGGGCCTATGGTGATGGTGGCATGGAAAGAAGCTCCTCTGCCTGTGGAAAGGGGAGGTGATTTGAGTGCCAGCTCAGCTGCAGCAGAATAGAATACCAGGTAGATTTCTAATGTTTCTGACTCCAGGCCCTGGCGCCCTGACGGCATCTCTGAACCCACCTGGGGCCTGGGGGAACTCGCAACCTTGAAGGGAAGGACGTAAGACTGGCTGGCTTTGCCACCTGCTGATTGTAGAGGCCTTGAGCAAACATAGGCAGGAGCCAGATAGTGGTCACAGCAGGCCTGGGGCAAGACCCAGTGCTGCGCTGGCTTCAAGTGTGGCCCAGCAAAGTCCTATGGAGGGATGGTATCACCCCTCCCCCAACTCCAAGCAGCTCAGCACAGAGAGAGAAACTCCATTTGTTTGGGAGAATATAAGAGAAGAGAACAAGAATCTCTGCCTGCTAACCAGAGGGTTCTTTAAAATCTTATCCGAGACCACCAAGGAAGTACCTCTACAAGTCTGCAAGAGGCACAGAATTACCAGAATTAGTGTGCCCCCTAGTGCAGATACAGCTGCAGGGACCGAAACCTAGATTACAACACCGAAGTCCCTTTGAATACCTGGAAAGCTTGCCCAAGAAGGATGGGTGCAAACAAGCTCAGACTGTGAAGACTACAATGAAAACCTAAATCTTCAATTCCCAGATACTGACAAACATCCTTGAGCATCAGGACTATCCAGGAAAACATGACCTCACCAGATGAACTAAATAAGGCACGAGGGATCAATCCTGGAGAGAGAGAGATATGTGACTTTTCAGACAGATAATTCAAAATAGCTATTTTGAGGAAACTCAATGAAATTCAAGATTACTAAGAGAACAAATTCAATATCCAATCAGATAAATTTAACAAAGAGATTGAAATAATTAAAAATTCAAGCAGAAATTCCAGAGTTGAAAAATGCAACTGACATACCGAAGAATGCATCAGAGTCTCTAACAGCAGAATTGAGCAAGCAGAAGAAAGAATTAGTGACTTCAAGACAGGCTATTTGAAAATACACAGAGGAAAGAAAAGAAAAGAGATTAAAAAGGAATGAAGCACACCTATGAGATTTAGAAAACAGCCTCGAAAGGGCAAATATAAGTTATTGGCCTTAAAGAGGAGGTAGAGAGAAAGATAGGAATAGAAAATTTGTTCAAAGGAATAATAACAGAATTTCCCAATTCTAGAGAAATATATCAATATTCATGTACAAGAAGGTTATAAAGAACACCAAAGAGATTTAACTGAAAGAAGATTACCTTGAGGCATTTAATAATCCAACTCCCATGAAGAAAGGATCCTAAAAGCAGCAAGAAAAAAGAAACAAATAAGGCACAGTGGCACTCCAATACATCCAGCAGCAGCCTTTCAGTGGAAACCTCACAGACCAGGACAGAGGGGCATAACATATTTAAAGTGCTGAAGGACCCTAGAATAGTACATCCAGTGAAAATATCCTTTCACCATGAAAGAGAAATAAAGACTTTCAAACAAAAGCTGAGGGATTTCATCAACACCCGACCTGTCCTACAGGAAATGCTGAAGTAAGTTCTTCAGTCTGAAAGAAAAAGACATTAATGAGTAATAAGAAATTATCTCAAATTGCAAATTCAGAGTTAATAGTAGGTACACAGAAAAACACAGACTATCATACCACTACTATTGTGGTGTATAAACTACTTATATTTTAAGTTTCTACTTAAACATGACAAGACTGAAAAGTGAACTGATCAAAAATAATAACTACAACAACTTTTAGATATAATAGAAACAACAAAAAGTTAAAAAACGGGGTACTAAGTTAAAGTGTAGAGTTTTTTTTTTTTTTTTTTTTTGAGACGGAGTCTCCCTCTGTAGCCCAGGCTGGAGTGCAGTGGCCGGATCTCAGTTCACTGCAAGCTCCGCCTCCCGGGTTCCCGCCATTCTCCTGCCTCAGCCTCCGGAGTAGCTGGGACTACAGGCGCCCGCCACCTTGCCCGGCTAGTTTTTTTGTACTTTTTTTTTAGTAGAGACGGGGTTTCACCGTGTTCGCCAGGATGGTCTCGATCTCCTGACCTCGTGATCCGCCCGTCTCGGCCTCCCAAAGTGCTGGGATTACAGGCTTGAGCCACCGCGCCCGGCCCGGAAGATGGCTTTTATCCAAAAGATAGGCAGTAACAAATGCTGGTAAGGATGTGGAGAAAAGGCAACCCTGGCACACTGTTGGTGGGAATATAAATTGGTATAGCCACAATGGAGAACAGTTTGGAGGTTCTTCAAAAAACTAAAAATAGAGCAACCATAAGATCCAGCAATCTCACTGGTGGGTACATACCCAAAAGAAAGGAAATCAGTATATAAAAGAGATATCTACACTCCCATGTTTACTGCAGCACTATTCACAATAACCAAGATTTGAAAGAAACTTACTACATGTCCATCAACAGATTAATGGATAAAGAAAATGCGACACATATACACAATGCAGTACTATTCAGCCATAGAAAAGAATGAGATCCTGTCATTTGCAACAACATACATGGTACCAGAGGTCACTGCATTAAGTGAAATAAGTCAGGCACAGAAATACAAACTTCACAGGTTCTTACTTATTTCTGAGATCTAAAAATCAAAACAATTGAACTCATAGAGATAGAGAGTAGAAATATTGTTATTGGAGGCTGGGAAGAGTTGGGAGTTGGGGTAGTGGGGATGGTTAATGGGTACAAAAATTAGAAAGAATGAATAAGGTCAACTATTTGATAGCGCAACTGGGTGACTATAATCAATACTAATTTAATTGTACACTTTAACTAAAACAGTATAACTGGATTTTTTTGTAACACAAAGGATAAATGCTTGATGTGATGGATACCCCATTTACCCTGATGTAATTTTTTTTTTTTTTTTTGAGATGGAGTCTCCCTCTGCTGCCCAGGATGGAGTGCAATGGCGCGATCTCGGCTCACTGTAACCTCCACCTACCGGGTTGAAGCAATTCTCCCAACTCAGCTTCCCGAGTAGCTGGGACTACAGGAGCCCCCTGGCTAATTTTTGTATTTTTAGTAGAGGAGGGGTTTCACCGCGTTGGCCAGACTGCTCCGACCTCCTGACCCCAAGTGATCCACCCATCTCCACCTCCCAAAGTGCTGGGATTATAGGCATGAGCCACTGCACTCGGCCTTTTTTTTTGAGACAGAGCCTTGCTCTGTCACCAGGCTGGGGTGCAGTGGCACAATCTCAGCAGGCTGCAACCTCCACCTCCCGGGTTCAAGTGATTCTCCTGCCTCAGTCTCCTGAGTAGCTGGGACTACAGGCGCGTGCCACCATGCCCAGCTAATTTTTGTATTTTTAGTAGAGACAGGGTTTCACCATGTTGGCCAGGATGGTCTGGATCTCTTGACTTCGTGATCCACCCACCTCGGCCTCCCAAAGTGCTGGGATTACAGGTGTGAGCCACAGCACCCGACCCCTGAAGATTATTAAGCATTGCATGCCTGTATCAAAATATCTCTTGTATCCCATAAAAATACACACCTACTGTGTACCCACAAAAATTAAAAATTAAAATAAAAATAGGAGTTTGAGGCTTTAGTGAAGGATGATCATGCCACTGCACTCCAGCCTGGGTGACAAAGCAAGACCGTGTCTCTATAAAAAACCCAAAAGTCCCCTTAAAAAAGTGATTGAAAACAAGAAAGGAAGGAAGGAAGGGGGAGAATGAAATGATAAGCTATGTATAGTGATCTTCAAAGTTAAAGAATATTTTTTAACTTGAAACATTAGTAAGTAAAATGTTAATTTTTAAAAATCAATATAACCTTTTGTAGGGCCTTTAGGGCCTTGTACCAAAAAAATATATATACACATACACACATATATATTTATGTACAATACTTATATTAATATATTATATATAATACATATGTATAATATCTATAAGATATATATTTATATTTATATAATATGTAAGATAAAATTTGTAGAATGTACAGCCATCTGATCTTTGACAAACCTGAGAGAAACAAGAAATGGGGAAAGGATTCCCTATTTAATAAATGGTGCTGGGAAAATTGGCTAGCCATAAGTAGAAAGCTCAAACTGGATCCTTTCCTTACTCCTTACACGAAAATTAATTCAAGATGGATTAGAGACTTAAATGTTAGACCTAATACCATAAAAACCCTAGAGGAAAACCTAGGTAGTACCATTCAGGACATAGGCATGGGCAAAGACTTCATGTCTAAAACACCAAAAGCAACGGCAGCAAAAGCCAAAATTGACAAATGGGATCTCATTAAACTAAAGAACTTCTGCACAGCAAAAGAAACTACCATCAGAGTGAACAGGCAACCTACAGAATGGGAGAAAATTTTTGCAATCTACTCATCTGACAAAGGGCTAATATCCAGAATCTACAAAGAACTCAAACAAATTTACAAGAAAAAAACAAACAACCCCATCAAAAAGTGGGCAAAGGATATGAACAGACAGTTCTCAAAAGAAGACATTCATATAGCCAACAGACACATGAAAAAATGCTCATCATCACTGGCCATCAGAGAAATGCAAATCAAAACCACAATGAGATACCATCTCACACCAGTTAGAATGGCGATCATTAAAAAGTTGGGAAACAACAGGTGCTGGAAAGGATGTGGAGAAATAGGAACACTTTTACACTGTTGGTGGGATTGTAAACTAGTTCAACCATTATGGAAAACAGTATGGCGATTCCTCAAGGATCTAGAACTAGAGGTACCATATGACCCAGCCATCCCATTACTGGGTATATACCCAAAGGATTATAAATCATGCTGCTATAAAGACACATGCACACGTATGTTTATTGCGGCACTATTCGCAATAGCAAAGACTTGGAATCAACCCAAATGTCCATCAGTGACAGACTGGATTAAGAAAATGTGGCACATATACACCATGGAATACTATGCAGCCATAAAAAAGGATGAGTTTGTGTCCTTTGTAGGGACATGGATGCAGCTGGAAACCATCATTCTTAGCAAACTATCACAAGAACAGAAAACCAAACACCGCATGTTCTCACTCATAGGTGGGAACTGAACAATGAGATCACTTGGACTCGGGAAGGGGAACATCACACACCGGGGCCTATCATAGGGAGGGGGGAGGGGGGAGGGATTGCATTGGGAGTTATACTTGATGTAAATGACGAGTTGGTGGGTGCTGACGAGTTGATGGGTGCAGCATAGCAACATGGCACAAGTATACATATGTAACAAACCTGCACGTTATGCACATGTACCCTAGAACTTAAAGTATAACAATAATAAAAAATAATAAAAATTTAAAAAAAATTTTTTTAAATTTGTAGAATGTAAATATATACTATAAATTATGTATATTCTAAATATATTTTATAAATAATTAATAATTAATTAGCCATATTATATAACAATGTAATTATATAATATATTTATATAATTTTATAGTTATTTAATATTTTATGAATATTTTATATTGTTTATATTTATTTAATATAAATATATGATTACATAGTTATAGCTAATTAGTTAGTAATTAATTATAAATGTATATTTAGAATATACGTAATTTACAGTATACATTTACCTACTATAAATTATATCTTACAGATTATATAAATATAAATATATATCTTATACATATTATACATATGTATAATATGTATCCCTGTGCCACTTTATCCATTCATAGCGACAAACATCTCTGCATGCCCACAAGTTTCTCTTCCTCCCTGTGAGGATTTGAACGGGGAGAACAAACCAGCTCAGCTCAAGGAGTTACTTGTGTGTTAGGCACCTCCTTCAGATTGCAAGGAGACACATATTCAGATTAGGTTAGGGTTGGGGATTGTCATCAGGATACCCAGAGAAGTAATGCCTCAACGGCCAAACGTGTGTCCCAGAACATCTGAGGCTAAGAGCTCAGAAGGGTTCCAGGAGAACAAGCACAGGGCCAGTTGTTGTTCAAGTGTGAGCAACTTTCATTCACGCCCTGCTATATGCCAGATGCTAGTATGTAGTCTTTAATAATGATAGAGGAAGATAGAGTGTCTGATCTCAAGAAGCCAGTAAATTGCTAAGGTCACATATCAGGAAACAGCCACTTCAGTCCTGGCTGGAAAGTAGAGAGCAAAAGCCAGGTGAGAGGAGCGAACCAGGAAGGTAAACAAGCACAGATGGTAGAAAAAAAATTATACTGCATGCAGAGGAATGTGGACTTCATTCCACATAAGTGAGTAACATTATGTACCAATAAGAGAAACTAGGTGGCTGGAAACATGGACGTAATGGAAACTTTTCACTTGTATACTTACACTTTTTGAATTTTGAACTGTAAAAAGTATTACTTATTCAAAAAATTCAAAAATAAAATTATTTTAAAATATGATGCATTGAGCCTAGTGGTGTACTAGGCTCTGGGAGAGCAAAACAGCAAATATTCCTTATCAGCCTACAATCTACTAGATAATTTTAAAGTTTTATGGCTCATCGGTGACACAACACAGCTTTGGGTAGATTCCCAATGTCAAAACGTGTGTAAACAAATAATTATAAGAAAATAATTATAAGAAAAATAGTAATTGTTTTCCTAAAGATATGGGCTAAGAGCTTTGAAAGTGCACATTGGGGACTGGGCAGCTTATTCTCCTTGAAGATTAGTGGGAGGTAACATGTAAACTGGGATATGAAGAACGCATGGGAGTTTCAAAAATGAAAAAGAGAGTAAAAGCAATTAATCAACGAGAAATACACTTTTCTGAAAAAAAAAACAATGAAATGTTCGTGCAGGAAAATAGTTTGGTATGATGATCGGAGCAGCAAAGGGAATGACAGGAGGTGAGGCTAAGAGTCGGGATGAAGCCAAATTGTGCAGGCTTTGCCTGTTGTCTTAAGAACTATGAATTTCTACCCCAGAAAGTTCAAAAAACCCTTCATGGACATTGGTATTCTGGAAGTTGGTGAATATGTACCTTTAGGAAAATGGATTTTATCTCCAAATAGTGGGGAAAAAAATTAATGGGAATTTCTTTTTCTATTTTGAGTTTTTTTCCCCATAATTTTTACTGAAACCTTCTGGTTTTATTCTGGTTAATATAGGAAGTTAAGAAAATCAGTATAAAGTCAGCAAATATAGATGGGAAAACTCAGAAGCAAGTATGTTAAGTATGTTTGTTCTTTTTTTTCTCCTTGTCAAATATGTTCACAGTTGTGATTTTTATATATCATATAAGATATATTCTGTTACCAGGATCGCTCCTTGTCAATGTGTTGGGATTAACTATCATCAATGTTTCATCTTTTCCACAAGAAATCAAAGCTTCCTGACGGTTTGCAGCTCCCCACAGCCTGGCCCATAGCTTGTTTTATTTGGCTTACACAGTTGTTTTAATCGGAAAGTGTCTAGCTTGTCTTTTAAAATCAAAATATCTGGCAATATAAGGTCTATATTCAGCATAACGAGAAACAAACGGACCTGACTGGAGCCTGAGCCCTGTAGGCATCGCCGCCCTGCAGGAGCCCCAGTTCCCGCCCACCCAGAGTTCAACCGGACCCCCTCCTTCAGCCTTTGACTTTGGCCAGGGTTAGGCGCGGGATTTCCCGGGCAGTTGTCCGGATTTACACGAGGGGGCGCTGTGATCAGGGTTTTGGACGGAAGGGTGGGGAGGAAATGCTTGGAGCTGGTTCTAACGGGAAGTGAAAGGAAACCCTCCTTTCCTTTCTGGTGAGTAAGTCCTAAGGAACAACTTCCTGTGACCCAACTCAGTTAAGAGTCGGGACTAAGAGTATTTTGAAATAGGAGGAATACTATATTTGAAATGTCAGAAGTCATAGAAAAGTGTGGGAGAAACAATGCCACACTTTTCTATTTTCCCTGCCATTTGAATAATACTTTGCAGTCAATAAAACTGTCGGAAGCAGAAAGCTGTTTGGTCCTCACAGCAATCCTATGTCTGAAGTAGGATAAGGTACCTGCTCCTGCAGTAGCCGAGCCACTCAGAGTTCCTCGTCTCACCTAGGAGTGCCTACCCAGCCAGAAAGGGGCAGGTCCCATGGCTGCTTCCTCACACTTTACTTTTTAGGTGAGGAGGAGGAGGGGGAAAGGCCCTGGAGAAAGACAGGATGCCAAGAATATGTGGCAAGAAGAAGGGACAGGCCAGAAGAAAGAAGTTGAGAGATCAGTCCCAGGAAACTTCCTAACTGAAAGATGCCCTTCCTTGGCTAGGACTTGTGCCTCTCCCTGTGTATCTCAGGCACAGTAAATCTCAGTTTATATTTGTTAAATAAATAAATTGTCCAAGGCATCTGTTGGGCTTTAACCTGTATATGGGAAGGACCCTGTTATTCCATCAATATTAGTTACAAAATTATGGGGGCTTGGGCTGATGACACTGAGGGTCCAGGGACCTTCTCAACTCTGGTTAACCCTGCCCTAGATGGCCCCTAAGCTCCATCAGTGGCCATGACTGTGTGTCTTTGTGGCTTTGATTTTGACGATGTTATCAGGCAGGATGCAGAATCCTGCTTGCTCTCCCAGTTTTCAGTTGCTTTTTTTCTGTGTTTGTTTTCTTTGGTTGCTACAGGGAGATTTGCTTTTCATCTTGGCAGCACGTGCCCCACTCAGAGTGGAAGAAGGCTATGGCAGGATACAGTGTTTTGGGAAGGGAAGAGAATCTCCTTGCTTGGGGACATCCTTTCCAAAACAAGGTCCCTGTAAAGTCAAGTCCTGCTAATGTTTCCCTCCAACTTCTCCGTTTTCTACTACTCGCCCCAAAAAAAGAAAAAAAAAAAAATTGTACGAAGTGTCTCCTCTCCCAGAGGAGGTCACAAAAGATCTGTTTCCCAGGCTCCCTTTCATTCTACTTATTCATCAGTTCATCAACTGATTCATTCATTCATTCTGTGACAGTCTTTATTCTTTCCTAAGTATGACCAGAAAATAATGATGTAAGTATGATCTACTCTACAGCATGTAGGTTGTAAGCATTGTTATGGTCTTTTTTTTAAATTAAGATACAACTCATAAAAGATAAAATGTACCACTTTAAAATGTATAATTGTATTTGTCCATTTTCATGCTGCTGATAAAGACATACCCTAGACTGGGTAATTTATAAAAAAGAAGAGGATTGATGGACTCACCGTTCCATGTGGCTGGAGAGGCCTCACAAACATGGTGGAAGGTGAAAGGCATGTCTTACATGGCAACAGGCAAGAAAGAATGAGAGCCAAGCAAAAGGGGAAACCCCTTATAAAACCATCATATCTTGTGAGACTTATTCACTACCACAAGAACAGTATGGGGGAAACTGCCCCCATGATTCGATTATCTCCCACTGAGTCCCTCCCACAACACGTGGGAATTATGGGAGCTACAATTCAAGATGAGATTTGGGTAAGGACACAACAAAACCATATCAACCATCCATTGGTTTGTAGTATATTCACCCTATTATGCAGCCATCACTTCTCATTCCAGAACATTTCTATCACCACAGAAAGAAACCTCATACCTATTAGCAGTCAGTCCCAGCTCTCCTCCCCTTATCCCCTGGCAACCACTAATTGGCTTTCTGTCTCTGAGGATTTGCCTATTCTGGACATTTCATATAAATGGAATGATACAATATGTGGCTTTCTGTGTTTGGCTTATTTTATTTAGCATAATGTTTCCATGTTTCATCCCTGAACATACAACATATAACAGTGCATTCCTTTTTATAGCTGAATAATATTTCATTGTATGGATAGGCCACATTTTGTTTATCTAGTCATCAGTCGATGAACTTTGTTCTGGCTGTTATTAATAATATTACTATGAATACTCATGTACATATTTTCTTTTTTTTTCTTTTTTTTTTTTTTTTTTGAGTAGGCCTTGTTCTGTTGCCCAAGTTGGAGTGCAGTGGTGCAATCACAGTTCACTGCAGCCATGACCTCCTGGTCTAAGCATTCCTTCCACCTCAGCCTCCTAAGTAGCTGGGTCTACAGGCACATACCACCACACCTGGCTAATTCTTGCAAGATAACATATTTTCAATACTCATGGGTTTATATTGGAGTGGATTCATTGGGTCCTGTGCTAATTCTATGTTTAACTTTTTGAAGAACTACCAAATTATTTTTTACAGTGACTGTACCATTTTAAATTCCCTCCAGCAATGTTGAAGTTCCCTTTCTTTCTTAACACAAGCAATTTAAGGGATTGCTTAAATGGTCTTAGATGAATCTGTCATCAAGGAGGGGGAGGGCATGAATTGATATTTGCACAGTGCCTGTGCAGAGACACCTGACAGTAGCCCTCAGGATGCTGGATAATTTATCCCAAGCCATGGTGAGGAAAATGGGAAGGAATAGAGCAGTCAGTAACATGGAGCAGATTTGCCAATCTCTTACCCTCATCAATTTAGAGATTGTGTTGGTCTTTAACAGATGAAGAAGAGGTCTGAGAATGTTTAATACATGTCCACTGTTGAAGGGGCAAAAGACTGTAGGCCTGCATTTTGCCTCTCTCCTGTAAGATTTCTGAGGTGCCTTGAACCCAAGCCTCAGAGAATGAACAGCAGTGGCAAAGACAATGCCTTTTATAAGTGTATAGAGGGGGTTGAGGAAATGGTTGGAGGGGAGGCTTTTCTGTAGAACTGCCCTCTTTTCATGTTCCCTTCAAAGGGTACAGTGAAACAGAATACTGTATTGTCAACTAATTTATAAAAAAAGTGGCCTCAATACATCCTGCTATAGAAATTCCATCAATGTACTAGAAAATTTACATTTACCAGAGCTCATCTATTGAATAGCAGCTGGAGTTGTGTGTGTTCATGGATGTGGAATGAGAATACAGAAGTTCAATCTTTATAAGCACAGAGCAGAAACACTGTAGGTAGAGGGGTCAATTTGAGACCATCCCAGCCCATCTTTGATTGGCCTGTGAAACACAACAGGAAACTAATTCATCTGAAAGATGTGCTAAAAACTCTTGTTGGCTTTAACAAAAGGAAACTTGGCTGATTTTACATTAAAACTTCTAACAAAGGAAAATAAATGCTCTTGGGTGGAGAACATGTCTTTATAACCAAACTCCACAACTGTTACCATATAAGTAATTTTTCTTTATAAAAGAATAAAAATATATATGTACCCACATATATGTGTGTGTTATGTAAAAGACAAATACAAAACTTCAAATAAATTATTTTGCTTTGGATAAGTCACTTGAGACTTTGACAGTGTGAGAATGTTTTTTTTGGCTGGGCGTGGTGGCTCACGCTTGTAATCTCAGCACTTTGGGAGGCCTAGGTGGGTGGATCACTTGAGACCAGGAATTTGAGACCAGCCTGGCCAACATGGTGAAACCCGTTTCTACTAAAAATACAAAACTTAGCTGGATGTAGTGGCACGCATCTGCAATCCCAGCTACTAGGGAAGCTGAGACCAGAGAATCGTTTGAACCTGGGACGCGGAGGTTTCAGGGAACCAAGATGACACCACTACACTCCAGCTTGGGTGACAGAGCAAGACCCTTTCTCAAAACAAGAAGAAGAAGAAGAAGGAGGAGAAGGAGAGAAAATGTCTTTCTTTGTCTCTCCGTAATTAAAATGGGGAACCAGTAGATTTAGTAACGCTTACACCTCCGGGCCTCATCAGCATCTTCCCTACGATTATCTCTTCTAGTGTTGTTTGCTCATCATAAGCTGTAATATTGACACATATGAATTATGACTGAGCATCTATTACATGCAAGACTCTTACGTTTGCAAAACAAATTTGGGAGCATTCTTCTCCCTACAACCTTAGAATCAAGTGTATAAAATATACATATACATAAATGTATAAATAAATAAATAAATATAATATAAGGTGGAAAGTGATGAAGGTCATGTGGGAGATTGGAACCTAGTGATATAGAAATTCAAAGGGAGGAAAAATAACTTTTGGTGTGGAGTCAAGAGAAATATTCTATTCTTGTTGAGAAAGGCTGAAAAGCATATTTTGAATGGGGAGCTCACTCTGGTACCAGGGCAGCTATTAAGAGAAATTTTAAAAGGAAATGCCCAATTAGACTTGGGGTGATTATGCTAGATACTCAGTTAAAAGAAGAGAGAATTTGTACATGTGCTTCATTTAGGCCTTTTTCCCTTCCTTTTGCTGTATGAATTAGTTTTTGAGATAAATTAGTTAGAAAAAAAGTGCATCTTCCACCCAATTAGTTCCTCTAATTAAAAGCCATCATGATGATAAATGTTTTCTCTCACATCCTGCATTTTTCCAAATCTAAATGCACAACTCCAGAGGTTCTCTTCCAGTTCAACGTTTTTACAATTTGTTTTAATATTTGAGAATAATGAAAAAAGGACCAGCTTTCCCTAATCACATATATAGGAAAGTGTGTACCTTAGGATTTTGAAAGTCCTTGAGGAAGGCTATGTGGATTTCAAGTGTCATACAGAAAGCCCAAGTCTACAGCTTGGAATGTTCCTAGTCATTATTAGTATGACTAATAAAAAAATTCCAAAAGCCCATGTGGACTCAGATTAGAAGCATCAAAAACTCCCAACTCTGGCTCACTTTATCGTGACCCTGCTGAGCACGTGGTATAATAAAGACAGTGGGTTAATTAGGAGAGACTATTATAGTAAGGAAATATAGGTCTCACCTACAGAAACTTCAGGAAAGGTTTACTGCTTTCGCGTGGCTTGACATGGTACAAAGCCCACTTCCATAATTCACTCATGGAACAAACTATGTCTGGTAGGTACTGAGGATCTAATGGTAAACAAGACAAAAACAATCCTGCCTTCAAAGCTGCCACAATGAAATCATTAATGTTTCCCAGATTTCTTTGGACCAAGCTGACTGCTTTCTTTTGCAATATCCAAAGCCCTGAGGAAGCAATGACTAAAAGGAGGAGCCTTTGGCAATGATAACAGCAATCATTATAAAAACAGAGGCCTGATTTCCAGTAATATTAAATAGTAGACTAGAAAACTGAGACACGTACAAGAATGTTTTGGGCAGCATTATGGGTAATAGACAAAACCAACGGAAATGTCCATCAACAGCACGATAGATAAGTTGTGGTGTATTTATACAGAAAATCAATGTACAGCAAATAAAAATGAACAAACTATAGCTACACACAGACACACAGACACACACACACACACACACACGAGTTAACCTTTTTAAAAAAATGAGCCAAAGAATCCAGACAAAAAATAATACATACTGTGTGATTCCATCCCTATAAAGTTCAAAACCATGAAAAACTAAAACACGATATCAAGGGATACGCAAGAAAGTGATAAAACCACAAAAAAGACACAATCAGGTAATAACCATAAAACCAGGCTGTGGTTTCCTGTAGAAGGGAGAACAGGTGATGTGACTGGGAAGAAGCAGGGGGGAACTTCTGGGGCCTGGAGCATTCTTTTTTGTGGCTTGTTCAGGGGTTACAGAGGTGTTCACTTTATAATGATCTGTCCACTATTACATTATGTTTCCTGCACTCTCAACGTGTGTACTGTTGGGGGAATGACAAAATAAGGAGAATGACAAGCCAATACCCACATCAGGACAGCAGAAGGGGGTCCCACTATCCATCATGTTCTGGGGCAATGCACAGCGATCTAACAGAGTGGAAAACAGACACCTAGAGTGGGACTTTGGTCCTTGGGCTCTGGGGCTTTTAGGCTGCATGAATGGGAGAAGAACTAGCGCCTCTCTGTCATGATCAGTAGCTGAGAGTCAATTATAAGATGAAAAGAGAGCCCCTGGGTTTCCAGCCCAATTCTAGCACCTCAGTGTTTATGGCTGGGGGAGCACCAGCCCCCTACCTGCATAACCAGGAACTGCAGGCAAATCCTTGCAGTTGCAGCTCTGCATCTATCAGGTAGTGAGTTCTACCAGGATTGATTGCCTTCATTCAGCCTACCCTACAGCCCGTGTTCTTGGAGGTCTGCAGAAGACCAGTGCTTTCTCTGGGAGAGCTGTCTACAGGGATCAGCCTCAGCTCTCGTGTGTTATATTGCACAGTAAAGAAGGAAAAGAAGATAGGGTAGGCAGAAGTATAACTGATCAAAGATGTCCACATCGTAATTCTCAGAACCTGTGAATATGTTACCTTATATGGCAAAAGAGACTTCACAGATGTGATTAAGTTAAAGATTTTGAGATGGGAAAATTGTTCTGGATTATCCTGGTTGGCCCAATGTAATCATGTCTCCTTACGAGGGAGAGGAAGGGGCAAGAGAGTCAGAGAAGGAGATGTAATGATAGCAGAAGTTGGAGTGATGTAGATGGGAGAGGGCATGAGCCCAAGAATGTGGCAGCCTCTGGAAGCTGGAAAGACAATACCAGAAAGAAATTTACAACATTCGCAAATGTGTGAAAATCAAGCACACTCCTAAATCATCAAGGGGCAAACAAGAAATCACAAGGGAAATTAGAAAATACCTTCAGATGAATGAAAATGGAACCACAACATACCAAAACTTTAGGAGATAAAGCTAAAGCAGTGTTTAGCAGGAAGCTTAGATGTAAATGCCCCAAAATGCCAACTCAGTAGCCTAATGTTCTACCTTAACAAAAAGCAAGAAGAGCAAACTAAACCTAAAAGGAGAAGAAAGGCGTTAATAAAGATTAGAGCAGAAATAAATAATACAGAGAATAGAAAGGCAATAGAGAAAAACGATGAAACCCCAAAAAAGCTTTTTCTTTGAAAAGATCAGCACAATCGACAAACCTTTAGCTAGACTAACAAGAGAAAAAGAGAGAAGACTCAAATTTATAAAATCAGGAATGAAAGATGGGAAATCACTACCAATCTTACAAAACTTAAAAGGTTATTAGGGAGTATTATGAAAACTGTGTCCCAACAAGTTAGATAAACTAGTTTAAACTGACTGATTCCTAGAAAGATATCAATTATCAAAACTAACTCAGACCTGGCAACATGGCAAGACCTTGTCTCTACTAAAAATTGAAAAATTAGCTGGGCATGGTGGCATACACCTGTGGTCTTAGCTACTTGGGAGTCCAGGAGGTTGAGGATGCTGTGAGCCATGTTTGTGCCACTGCATTCCAGACTGGAATACAGAGCAAGACTGTCTCACTATATTTCAAAAACAAGAGTGACCTGTAACAAGATATTAAATTAGTAATTAACTACTTCCCACAAAGAAAAACCCGGGCTGGCTGGGTGAGGTGGCTCACACCTATAATCCTAGCACTTTGGAAGGCCGAGGTGGGTGGATTACTTGAGGCCAGGTGTTTGAGACTAGCCTGGCCAACATGGTGAAACCCCATTTCTACTAAAAATACAAAAAGCTGGGTGTGGTGGCACGCACCTGTAATCCCAGCTACTTGGGAGGCTAAGGCAGGAGAATCACTTGAACCTGGCAGATGGAGGTTGCAGTAAGCTGAAATCAGGCCACTGCACTCCAACCTGGGCAACAGACTGTGACTCAGAAAGAAAGAAAAGAAGGAAGGAAGGAAGGAAGGAAGGAAGGAAGGAAGGAAGGAAGGAAGGAAGGAAGGAAAGAAAGAGAGAGAGAGAGAAGGAAAGAGAGAAAGAGAGAAAGAAGGGAAAGAAGGAAGGAAGGTGTCAGGCCTCTGAGCCCAAGCTAAGCCATCATATCCCCAGTAACCTGCACGTATACATCCAGATGGCCTGAAGCAACTGAAGATCCACAGAAGTGAAAATAGCTTAACTGATGACATTCCACCATTGTGACTTGTTTCTACCCCACCCTAACTGATCAATGTTCTTTATAATCTCCCCCACCCTTAAGAAGGTTCTTTGTAATTCTCCCCACCCTTGAAAATGTACTTTGTGAGATCCACCCCCTGCCCCCAAAACTCCACCACCTATCCCAAAATCTATAAGAGCTAATGATAATCCCACCACCCTTTGCTGACTCCTTTTTCGGACTCAGCCCGCCTGCACGCAGGTGAAATAAACAGCCATGTTGCTCACACAAAGCCTGTTTGGTGATCTCTTCACACGGACATGTGGAACAGAAGTGAAGGAGGGAGGGAAGACCCAAACTCAGAGAGCTTCAAAAAAGAAAGAAAAACCCAGGCCCAAAGGGCTTCACTGCTGAATTCTGTTACACACTTAAAGAAGATCTAAAACCAATTTTGACAAGCTCTTTGAAAAATTGAAAAGGACGAAACACTTCTCAACTGATTCTATGGGGCCAGTGTTACCCTGATACCAAAACTAGACAAAGATACCACCAGAAAAGAAAACTGTTTTAGGGGGGAGGGGGGAGGGATTGCATTGGGAGTTATATCTGATGTAAATGACGAGTTGATGGGTGCAGCACACCAACTTGGCACAAGTATACATATGTAACAAACCTGCACGTTATGCACATGTACCCTACAACTTAAAGTATAATAATAATAAATAAATTAAAAAAAAAAAAAAGAAAACTGTTTTAAAAAAGATAAAGAAAACTATAGACCACTATATCTTATGAACGTAGGTGCAAAAGTCTTCAATAAAATACTAACAAACTAAGTTAAGCAACATATGGCCAAGTGGGTCTCTCCCAGGAATGCAGTTGGTTTAAAATCCAAAAATCAATGAATGTTGAGAGAAGAGAGACAGATCCTCTCATATTGTTTTATATTGTTTTATACTCAGAAGAGAAAAGAAGAGCATAACAAAAGGCAGGTAGCCCAGCGCCTAGGAACCAGATCCAAAACCAGGCCTGGGCCTGCCTGATCTAAGCCTGGTAGTTAAAGATCGACCCCTGACCTAACCAGTTATGTTATCTGTAGATTCCAGATATTGTATAGAAAAGACGTTGTGAAACTTCCTGGCCTGTTCTGTTTCACTCTGACCACCGGTGCATGCAGCCCCTGTCATGTACCCCCTGGTTGCTCAATCGATCACCACCCTCTCACGCGGACCCCCTTACAGTTGTGAGCCCTTAAAAAGGACAGGAATTGCTCACTTGGGGAGCTCAACTCTTGAGACAGGAGTCTTGCCTGATGCTACCAGCCAAATAAACCACTTCTTTCTTTAACTCGGTGTCTGAGGAGTTTTGTCTGAGGCTCGTCCTGCTACAATGTACTATACAATATAAATAGAAAAACCACAAGAAGACAAAAAACCCACATGATTATCTCAGTAGATATAGAAAATGCATTGGACAAAACCCCTAGCATCTTTCCATGGTAAATATACTGAACAAATTAGAAACAGAAGGGAACTTCCCTAATCTGAAAAAGACTATCTAAGAAAAACTCGCATCATACCTAATGGTGCAAGACAGAATGGAATATTTCCTCCTAAAATCAAGAGCAAGGCAAGGATGTCTGCTTTCACTCCTTCAATTCAACATTGTATTGGAGTCTCTTGCCAGAGCAACTAGACAAGACAAAGAAAAAACAGGATCTATATTGAAAAAGAAGTAAAACCATCTCTACTCATTGATATCATAGTCTTGTATACAGAAAATCCTAAGTAATCACTAAAAAAGACTATTAAGTCCAGTAAACAAATTTAGCAAGAGAGCAGAATACAAGACCAATATCCAAAAATCAATTGTACTTCTATACACTAGCAAATGAACAATCTGAAAAGGAAATTTAAAAAATAATTCTACTTACAGTAGCATCAAAAAGAATAAAATACTTAAAAATAAATTTAACAAAAGAAATGCAAAACTCATATTCTGAACACTACACAACATTGTTAAAAGAAATTAAAGGGCCGGGCGCGGTGGCTCAAGCCTGTAATCCCAGCACTTTGGGAGGCCGAGACAGGTGGATCACGAGGTCAGGAGATCGAGACCATCCTGGCTAACACGGTGAAACCCCGTCTCTACTAAAAAATACAAAAAACTAGCCGGG
>NW_012110752.1:392159-407803 GCF_000951045.1 Mandrillus leucophaeus | reverse complement strand
AGCCAGGATGGTCTCGATCTCCTGACCTCGTGATCCGCCCGTCTCGGCCTCCCAAAGTGCTGGGATTACAGGCTTGAGCCACCGCGCCCGGCTGTGATTGTCTTTTCAATAATGAATTGTCTTTTCAATAATGGTGCTGTAACAACAGAATATGCACATTCAAAGTGCACCATACAGAAGTTTAGCTCCAAATAGATCATAGACCTAAATATAAGAGTTAAAACTATGTTTTTATATAGTTTTATAGGAACTAAAACTCTTAGGAAAAAATAAAACTGTAAATCTTCATGATCTTGGATTAGGCTAAACCTTCCTAGCCAGCACCAAAAGCACAAGAGACAAAAGAAAAAAAAATAGTTACAGTGGAATTCATCTGTAAAAGGAAAATTTTGTGGCCCCCAAATTACTAAACTAAAGGCAAAAGTCAAGCTGGAAACTGCTCAGGGCAAACCTGCCTCCCATTCTATTCAAAGTCATCCCTCTGCTCACTGAGATAGATGCATATCTGATTGCCTCCTTTGGAAAGGCTTATCAGAAACTCAGAAGAATGCAACCCTTTGTCTCCCACCTCCCTGTGACCTGGAGGCCCCTTTCCTGCTTTGAGTTGTCTCCATCTTTCTGGATGGAACCAATTTACTTCTTACATATATTGATAGATGTTTCAGGTCTCCATAAAATGTATAAAAACCAAGCTGTGCCCTGACCACCTTGGGCACATGTCATCAGGACTTACTGAGGCTGTGTCACGGGCGTGTGCCCTCAACCTTGGCAAAGCAAACTTTCTTTTTTTTTTTTTTGAGATGGAGTCTGGCTCTCACCCAGGCTGGAGTGCAGTGGCGCGATCTCGGCTCACTGCAAGCTCTGCCTCCCGGGTTCACGCCATTCTCCTGCCTCAGCCTCCCCAGCAGCTGGGACTACAGGCGCCCACCACCACGCCCTGCTAATTTTTTTGTATTTTTAGTAGAGATGGGGTTTCACCGTGTTAGCCAGATGGTCTCGATCTGACCTCGTGATCCGCCCGCCTCCGCCTCCCAAAGTGCTGAGCCACCGCCACCGGCCAGCAAAGTAAACTTTCTAAATTAACTAAGACCTGTCTCAGATTTTTGGGGTTCACATTTTGGCAATTGCGAGGGATTCTGAGTGGAGGTGCTCCTGACCTTTGACAAATCTCCTATCGGTGCTTGGTACCAGCGTGAGCTATGTTTATGGCTCAAACCAATAGGACAATTTGCTGAGGTCTGGGAACACCCCCTCCAGACAATCCCTGATCTCACAAAATTTGGTTGAGATCTGAAGTTTGTTTTGCTGTACAACTCCCTTTTGTTGAAGTTTTACTTGCTTCTAACAAGGAAGACAAGACTTCCTACTTCCATGACTATGGAGTTTGAGCTCACTTCAACAGGGAAGATGAGTTTTTTCCTGCTTCTAGGATGGTAGAGAGCAGTTCAGCCTGCAACCCATCCCTAGGTAAGTAGCTGACTTGGGGTTTTGTCTTGGTTAACCAGCTGGCCTTAATTTCTCCTTACCATTAGAGTGTTCAGTAATCACGTAAGTTTTGCAATCATTTGTTTTGCTTAACTTTTTGTTGTTGTTATTTGTTTATTATATTTTTGCTGTTGTTTTGGTCTTTTTCCCATTGGGTTTGACCAACTTTATCCGACTTGATCAAATCCGAAGGAATGTTCCAAATTATGGGGAACAAGGCCTCCACAGTGGCTAAAATCCCCCCAACACACACAAAAAGGTGGTGTAGTGGGGGGAGAAAAATGGCCAGCAAAAGAAAAAAAAAAAGGAAAGATTTTTTATTTTGACTATCTAAGGGGCTTTATTTACATGACAAAGCCACCTTTTTGCTAGCCAGGCCACACTGAAGGAGCAATGGCTGTCGCCCATGCTACAGTTCCATAGCTAAGGTCTTGCCTTTTTTTTCACCATGACAGCCTGGGCTTAGTTTCTAAATCAAACCCTTTTTGGTTTGATACTTGGTAGTTCTGAAACAGCAGCAATGTATCCAAGCTAAAATATGGTAATGAGATTTAGAAGAATTTTTTTTTCAAGGAGCTCAATGGTTATGAGGGGAGAGAGAGACCCTCTCATATTGTTTTGCATTATTTTATACTCAGAAAAGGAAAGAGAAGCGAAACTAAAGGCCGGTAGCCCGGCACCTAGGAACCAGACCCGACACCAGGCCTGGGCCTGCCTGACCTAAGCCTGGTAGTTAAAGATCGACCCCTGACCTAGCAACTGTTGTTATCTATAGATTCCAGACATTGTATGGAAGGACATTGTGAAACCTCCCTTTCTGTTCTGTTTCACTCTGACCACCAGTGCTCGCAGTCCCTGTCACGCAACCCCTGGCTTGTTCAATTGATCACAACCCTCTCACGCGGACCCCGTTAGAGTTGTGAGCCCTTAAAAGGGACAGAGTTGAGCACCTGAAGAGCTCAGATTTTAAGACGCTAGCCTGCCAACGCTCCCAGCTGATTAAAGCCACTCCCTTCACTATCTCGGTGTCTGAGAAGTTTTTGTCCGAGGCTCGTCCTACTACAGTTAAAAGCCAGCTTAATTAAAAGGCTAACATCGAAGATGTGTATGTGTGTGTGTGTGTGTGTGTGTGTACATATGTGCATGTTTATATTTAAAAGGTCTTCATGGATTGTTTTGTTTTGTTTTGTTTTTTGAGATGGAGTCTCACTCTGTCACCAGGCTGGAGTGCAGTGGTGTGATCTCGGCTCACTGCGATTCTCCTGCCTCAGCATCCCAGATTGCTGGGATTATAGGCACGTGCTACCACACCCAGCTAATTTTTATATTTTTAGTAGAGACGGGGTTTCACTATGTCGGCCCAAGATGGTCTGGGTCCTCCTAACCTCATGATCCGCCCGCCTCGGCCTCCCAAAGTGCTGGGATTACAGGCGTGAGCCACCCCGCCGGCCTTCATGTTTTTGTTTTTTGTTTTTCTCTCCTAGGACCTTGTCTTTTTTTTTTTTAAGCAGAAGTGTGTGTTGTTTTTTTTCCCTCAGTTGACTGATTTCTGTTTTCAGCTGATGTTTTGACTAAAATAGTTATAGCAACAGAGTCTCCTCTTGGGTTTTTAGGGGAGAGTGTAGTTTAGACACTTAGAAATATCTTTGTTTAAGAAACAAAGAGATTCCAAGGGCCAACTTTGAAAGATAAAATAAGTTCAATTTCTCTATAGATTAATCATTAATGTCAAAGGCACACTGATGCAAGACCAACCCTGTGTCAGATTACCAAGGGTTTCTCAAAGCATTAGAAAAGGCTTATGGAAGTTATATCTTATGGTCAAGATTAAAATTTTACAGGTTGTTGATAAAATTTTGAAAAACAAATTTAACTGGCTTCATTCTGTTTTTGTTAGGGCTTATTGTTTGGAAAATTAAGTTTCTTGCGCGTCCATGTGAAGAGACCACCAAACAGGCTTTGTGTGAGCAACAAGGCTGTTCATTTCACCTGGGTGCAGGCGGGCCAAGTCCAAAAAGAGAGTCAGCGAAGGGAGATAGGGGTGGGCCGTTTTATAGGATTTGGGTAGGTAAAGGAAAGTCACAGTCAAAGAGGGTTGTTCTCTGGTGGGCAGGGATGGAGGTCACAAGGTGCTCAGTGGGGGAGCTTTTGAGCCGGGATGAGCCAGGAAAAGGAATTTCACAAGATAATGTCATCAGTTAAGGCAGGAACAGGCCATTTTCACTTCTTTTGTGGTGGAATGTCATCACTTAAGGCAGGAACCGGCCATCTGGATGTGTACATGCAGGTTACAGGGCATATGATGGCTTAGCTTTGGCTCAGAGGCCTGACACTAAGTTTCCTATCTCAAAGAATGAACGTTTTCACCTTTTTTTTTTTAAAAAAATCCTTGAGTTATTATTTTGGTTAAATGAATGACTTATTTTACAATGACCTGTGATCCTATTTTGTGATAACAAGTGTTTTAAATCTTTGATGCTTGACAGACTTTCCAAACTCAAATGATAAATGACATCTATTTCTGACCTAATTAATTCTTTAAGATACTAGGTTCTCTAAAATCCAAAAATGACATAATTTGGCTTATTTGGTGCAAAAATTATACAGGAAGCAATGTGAAATATGAAATGGTGCTTGGTTTTCTTTGGGCTGTATTTGTGTAAATATATTATCTGTGTGTGCTCCAAAATTGTGGGCAACTCCTGTAATTCTGATATGACTAAGTGTACGTTATCAGTAATAATCATAATTGTCATGTTAAAATTATTGTGTGCCACAAAGGTAACACATTTTCTCGCCGATTGTGTCTTTGACTATGGCTGCCCTAAAACTGTTTGTCATCCACAGACAATTGTTGTCCTGTTTCGGTACTCTTTAGATGGTTGTTTTATAATCAGCTATAACTGGTGTCCTTGAATGCAGGTTTCTGATAACTTTGGAGATTGTGACATCAGAATAGAAGAAAAAGGGGCACACCTTGGTTTTATACATTTTAGGGAGATACAAGGTGTCATGCGTGTCCGTGTGAAGAGACCACCAAAAAGGCTTTGTGTGAGGAATAAAGCTTTTTAATCACCTGGGTGCAGGCGGACTGAGTCCGAAAAGAGAGTCATCAAAGGGAGACAAGGGTGGGGCCGTTTTATAGGATTTGGGTAGGTAAAGGAAAATTACAGTCAAAGGGGGGTTGTTCTCTGATGGGCAGGAATGGGGGTCACAAGGTGCTCAGTGGGGAAGCTTTTTGAGCCAGGATGAGCCAGGAAAAGGAATTTCACAAGGTAATGTCATCACTTAAGGCAAGGACTGGCCATTTTCACTTCTTTTGTGTTGGAATGTCATCAGTTAAGGCAGGGGTAGGGCATTTTCACTTCTTTTGTGACTCTTCAGTCACTTCAGGCCATCTGGGTGTATATGTGCAAGTCACAGGAGATGGCTTGACTTGGGCTCAGAGGCCTGACATTCCTGTCTTCTTATATTAATAAGAAAAATAACATAAAATAGTGTTGAAGTGTTGGGGTGGCGAAAGTTTTTGGGGGTTGGTATGGAGAGATAATGGGCGATGTTTCTCAGGGCTGCTTCAAGCGGGATTAGGGGCAGCTTGGGAACCTCAAGTGAGAGAGATTAAGCTGAAGGAAGATTTTGTGGTAAGAGGTGATATTGTGGGGTTGTTAAAAGGAGCATTTGTCGTATAGAATGATTGGTGATGGCCTGGATGCGGTTTTGTATGAATTGAAAAATTAAACAGAAGACACAAGGTCTGAATAAGAGAAGGAGAAAAACAGATATTAAAGGACTAAGAATTGAGAGGACCTAAGACATTTAATTAGAGAGTGCCCAAGAAGGTTCAGCATAATTACTTTCTCCGTTGGTGAGTTTTTAGGCTCTAGGTTTTTGGGGTGCAGTCCCAGTTGGTCTGGTGTCTGGAATGAGACTGGGACCTAATAAAAAGGAGTATCCACACAGGAGCTCAAATGGGCTGGAACCTGTAGCATTCTGAGGACAGGCCTGAATTCTGAGAAGGGAAAGTGGTAAAAGTATTGTCTAGTCCTTTTTAAGTTGGTGACTGAACTTGGTGAGGTGTGTTTCTAAAAGACCATTAGTCCATTCTACCTTTCCTGAAGATTGAGGATGGTAAAGGATATAAAGATTTCACGAATACCAAGAGCCTGAAAACTGCTTGGGTGATTTGACTAATAAAGGCCGGTCAGCTATCAGACTGTATAGAGGTGGGAAGGCCAAGCTGAGGAATTATGTCTGACAGAAGGGAAGAAATGACTGCAGTGGCTTTCTCGGACCCTGTGGGAAAGGCGTCTACCCATCCAGTGAAAGTGTCTACCTAGACTAAGAGGTATTTTAGTTTTCTGACTCGGGGCATACGAGTAAAGTCAATTTTCCCGTCCTGGGCAGGGGCAAATCCCGAGCTTGATGTGTAGGGAAGGGAGGGGGCCTAAGAAATTCCTGAGGAGTAGTAGAATAGCAGACGGAACACTGAGAAGTGATTTTCTTGAGGATAGATTTCTAGGACGGAAAGGAAATGAGAGGTTCTAAGAGACTTGTTCTAAGAGGTTCTAGCGGCTTGTAACCTAGATGGAAGAGGTTATGAAATGACGACAGAATAGAATGGGCCTGTGAGGCTGGAAGGAGATATTTTCCTTGGTCTAAGAACCATTTGCCTTGTGTGGGAAGAGATTGATAAGTGGAAGTTTCAGTGGGGGAGTTAGGTGGGAGTGACAGATGTGAAGGAGAAAAACTGGCTGTGAAGGACAGAAGATGGAGAGCTAGCTGCTTGTCTAGCCACCTTATCAGCATAAGCATTGCCTAGAGCAATGGGATCTGATGCCTTTTGAGGCCCCTTGCAGTGAATGATTCCACCTCCCTTTGGAAGTAAAGCGGCCTTGAGCAGAGTTTTTATTAGAGGCATTAATGATGGAGGACCCTTGCGTAGTGAGGAAATCTCTTTCAGCCCAAATAACCACATGGTGGTGCAGGATATGGAAGGCATATTTAGAGTCAGTATAAATATTGACGCATAGTCCTTTTGCAAGAGGGAGGACCCAACTTAAGACAACAGTTTGGCTTGCTGAGAGGTAGTGGAGGGTGGCAGAGCAGTAGCCTCAATGATAGATGTGGAAGATACTATTGCATAGCCTGCCTTTGCTGGTGAGTGGCGATTAGGCCTGGTGGAACTGCCATCAATAAACCAAGTGTGATCAGGGTGAGGAACAGGGAAGAAGGAAATGTAGGGGAATGGGGTGAATGTCAGGTGGATCAGAGAGATGCAGTCATGAGGGTCAGGTGTGGTATTCAGAATAATGTGGGAGGCCGGATTGAAGTCCGGGCCAGGAATAATGGTAATTGTGGGAGACTCAACAAAGAGTGAGTATAGCTGAAGGAGCCAGGGAGCAGAAAGTATATGCGTCAGGTGTGAGGAAGAAAATAGATTTTGGAAATTATGAGAGCTGTAGAGAATGAGTTGAGCATAGTTTGTGCTTTTGAGGGCCTCTAAAACTATTAGGGTGGCAGCAGCCACTGCACGGAGACATGATGGCCAGCCTAAAACAGTAAGGTCAAGTTGTTTGGACAAAAAGGCTACAGGACGCGATCCCGGTCCTTGTGTAAGAATTCCGACTCACAGCTCTGCACTTTGGCTGTGTGTAATGAAAAGGGTTGGGATGAGTCAGGGACAGTTCTAAAGCTGTCTTCAAGGAATGGAAAGAGGAGTGGGGAAGGGATTTAGGATCTATGGGTCAGCTAGGTTTCCTTTTGTGAGTTCATGTAACACTTTTGTTAGGATGGCAAAACCAGGTATCCAAAGGCGAAAGTATCCAACCATGCCGAGGAAGGAAAGGACTTGTTGTTTTGTAGAAGGGGTTGGGATTTGAGAGATCAGTCAGACACAATCGGCAGGGAGAGCACGTGTGTTTTTATGAAGAATTATGCCAAGGTAGGTAAGGGATGGAGAAGAAATTTGAGCTTTGGAGGGGAATACCTGATATCCTTTGGAGAATAAATGCTGAAGGAGAAGAAGGGTGTCTTGTTGAGAAGAGTCAGAGGGGCTACAAAGAAGAAAGTCATCAATATATTGAATAAGGTGAGGAGCGGAGGGGTGGAAAGAAAGTAAATCATGAGAAAGAGCTTGGCTGAAGTAATGAGAGCTGTCCCTGAAACCTTGCAGCAGCACAGCCCAGGTAAGCTGCTGGGACAGATGGGTGTCAGGGTCAGTCCAGGTGAAAGCAAAGAGGCTGGGATGAGGGGTGCAGGGGAATAGTGAAAAAAGCATCTTTAAGATTAAGAACAGAATAGTGAGTTGTGGAGGAAGGTATTGAGGACAAAAGAGTGTACGGTTTGGGCACCACAGGGTGGATAGGCAAAACTATTTGGTTGATAAAGCACAGATCCTAAACTAATCTGTAAGACTTGTCCAGTTTTTGGACAGGTAAAATGGGGGAATTGTAAGGAGAGTTTATAGGTTTTAGAAGCCCATGCTGTAGCAGGCAAGTGATAACAGGCTTTAATCCTTTTAAAGTGTGCTGTGGGATGGGATACTGGTGTTGATCGGGGTAAGGGTGATTAGGTTTTAATGGGATGGTAATGGGCATGTGATCGGTTGCCAGGGAAGGAGTAGAGATGTCCCATACTTGTGGGTTAAGGTGGGGGGATACGAGAGGAAGATGGAAAGGAGGCTTTGGGTTGGGGAGAAGGGTGGCAATGAGATGTGGCTGTAGTCCAGGAATAGTCAGGGAAGCAGACGGTTTGGTTGAAATATCTCGGCCTAATAAGGGAACTGGGCAGATGGGGATAACTGAAAAAGAGTGCACAAAACAATGTTGTCCAAGTTGGCACCAGAGTGGGGGAGTTTTCAGGGGTTTTGAAACTTGGCTGTCAATACCCACCACAGTTATGGAGGCAAGGGAAACAGGCCTTTGAAAAGAAGGTAATGTGGAGTGGTAGTCTCCGTATTGATTAAGAAGCGGGTGGACTTACCTTCCACTGTGAGAGTTACCTAGAGTGTCTGTGATGGTCCTGTAGGCTTCTGAGGCGATCGGGCAGTGTCAGTCTTCAGCTGCTAAGCTGAGAAGATCTGGGAGGGAGTCAGTCAGAGAGCCTTGGACCAGAGTTCCAGGGGTTCGGGAAGTGGCTGCCAGATGACTTGAACAGTCTGATTTTCAGTGAGGTCCTGCACAGACGGGACACAGCTTAGGAGGAATCCTGGGCTGCAGACATTCCTTGGCCCAGTGGCCAGATTTCCAGCACTTGTAGCAAGCTCCTGAGGGAGGAGGTTCTGGAGGAACCCCTGGCAACTGCGGTCCAGGCATTTGGAGTTCTTGTGTGCTGGAGATGTGGCTGGGGTTTCTCTGACAGTGGAGGCAAGGAATTGCAACTCAGAAATACATTGCTACTTGGCTGCCTCTACTTTGTTATTGTACACCTTGAAGGCAAGGTTAATTAAGTCCTGTTGTGGGGTTTGAGGGCTGGAATTTAATTTTTGAAGTTTTTTCCTAATGTCAGGAGTGGATTGAGTGATAAAATACATATTAAGAATAAGGCGACCTTCTGGCCCTTCTGGGTCTGGGGTAGTAAAGTGTGTAAGGGTTGCTGCTAAGTGGGCCATGAACTGGGCTGGGTTTTCATCTTTACCTTGGGTAGTTTCTTTAAGTTTGTCATAATTAACAGCTTTGTAAGCTGCCTTTTTAAGCCCTTCAACTAGGCAGGAAATCATGTAATCTCGCCTAGCTATGCCTGGGGAATTTGCCTGATAGTTCCATTGGGGATCCTCTTGGGGAACTGCTCTAATGACTTACTGGAGGTCTGGCTCATGAAGCCAGCAGTTATCAGCATGAGATTGGGCGAGAGAAAAAACTCTTTCCTGTTCATGTGGGGTAGAGGGTAGAAGTCAGGATGACATTTAAGTCACTCCAGGTTAAATTGTATGACAGAGTTAGATATTGGATATAGGACAGAGTTAGATATTCCTGTATATATTTAGTGGGGTCTGATGAGAAGGAGACTAAATGCTGACAGATCTGAGAAAGGCCTGATAGAGAAAAAGGTACATGTACCCTGACTATGCCTTCAGCTCCAGCCACTTCTCTAAGAGGAAATTTTTGGGCAGGTGGGGAAGAGCTAGTCGTGAAACTAAACTGTAAGCTGGACCGGGTGTGAGGAGGGGAGGTGATAGAAAGATTATAGGGTGGAGGAGCGGAGGCTGAGGAAGAATTGGGACTTAGCTCAGCCTGGCGACGAGCAGCCTGGGGAGGAGGGAAAAGGTCAGATGGGTCTGTAGGAAAGGAAGACTGGAAAGACTCAGCGACTCTTGGAGTTGGGACTGTGGGGACAGGCGGGAGGGAAAGAAGGAGGATTTGGGAGGAATCACATTGGGAATAGAGACTAGGGAGGGAACGAAGTGTGAAAAATGCCTGGATATAAGGCACCTCAGATCGTTTGCCCATTTTTTGACAAAAATTATTTAGGTCTTGTAGGATGGATAAATCGAAAGTGCCGTTTTCTGATCATTTAGAGCCATTGTCAAGTTTGTATTGGGGCCAAGCAGTGTTGCAGAAGAAGATAAGGCATTTAGGTTTTAGGTCAGGTGTGAGTTGAAGAGGTTTTAAGTTCTTGAGAACATGGGCTAAGGGAGAAGACGGAGGAATGGAGGGTGGAAGGTTGCCCATAGTGAAGGAGGCAAGCCCAGAGAAAAGAGAGTAGAGATGGGGGTTTCTTACCCTCCAGAAAAGCAGGAAAGGGGTCGGGATGTGGAGATAAAGGGTTGGGGTGCAGAAATAAGGGGTCAGGGTGTGGAGATAAGGGGTCAGGATGTTCTTGCCCCCCAGAAAAGCGGAGAAGGGGTCAGGGGTTCTTGTCCCCCTCAGAAAAGCAGAGAAGGGGTAGAGACAGGGAGAGAAGGGGCTGTGGGTGCTTGTCCCGCCCCCCAGAAAAGTAGTGCTTGCCGCTAAGGGTGAAGGACCAAGGCAGGCGTCCATGCATGGTCAGACACCTCTGAAACGTGGATGAATAATCAGGCAGGCGTCCCCGCGTGATTAAACACCAAGGGAAGACTGTCTTCCCGAGTCCATGACCAGCGCCAGAGTTTTGGGTCCATGAATAAAACATGTCTCCTTTGTCTCTACCAGAAAAGGAAAGCAACTGAAATTAAGAGAAGAGAAAGACTGAAGTGTGGCATCAAGACTGAAAGGAGAAAGAGCTTGAGGGATAGTGAGAGAGGTTGGAGAAGAGAGTAAAAAGAGGTCGCTTACCCAATTTAAAATTGGTGAGATGTTCCTTGGGCTAGTCGGTCTGAGGACCTGAGGTTGTAGGTGGGTCTTTCTCATGGAGCAAAGAGCAGGAGGACAGGGGATTGATCGATCTCTCAAGGGAGGTCCCCTGATCCGAGTCACGGCACCAAAATGTCATGCGTGTCTGTGTGAAGAGACCACCAAACAGGCTTTGTTTGAGCAGTAAAGCTTTTTAATCACCTGGGTGCACGTGGGCTGAGTCTGAAAAGAGAGTCAGCAAAGGCAGATAAGGGTGGGACCGTTTTATAGGATTTGGGTAGGTAAAGGAAAATTACAGTCAAAAGGGGGTTGTTCTCTGATGGGCAGGAATGGGGGTCACAAGATGCTCAGTGGGGGAGCTTTTTGAGCCAGGATGAGCCAGGAAAAGAAATTTCACAAGGTAATATCATCACTTAAGGCAAGGACTGGCCATTTTCACTTCTTTTGTGTTGGAATGTCATCAGTTAAGGCAGGGACAGGGCATTTTCACTTCTTTTGTGATTCTTCAATTACTTCAGGCCATCTGGGCGTATACGTGCAAGTCACAGGGGATGTGATGGCTTGGCTTGGGCTCAGAGGTCTGACACAAGGCATCAAAATCAATACATATAAAAAGTATATTGGTTCCATCCAGAAAGATGGAAACAACTCAAAGCAGGGAACAGGCATCCAGGTCACAGGTTGGTGGGAGACAAATGGTTACACCCTTTTGAGTTTCTGATAAGCCTTTCCAAAGGAGACAATTAGATATGCATATTTCAGTGAGCAGAGGAATGACTTTGAATAGTATGGGAAGCAGGTTTGTCCTGAGCAGTTCCCAGCTTGACTTTTACCTTTAGCTTCATAATTTGGGGGCCCCAAGAATTTCTTTTCACATTTCCCCCCTTTTCTTTTTTAAAATCTTTTGGAGAAAGCATTTTAGAAGAAAATGAGTCTCTGATTTCAAGTTTCATCTGATCTCTCATGGCAAGGACGGTTTATTCCTAGACAGGTAGGTCCCAAAACTTCATTTTTAGCAGGTTATGAAGTCTTATTTCCTATGAAGAGAAAATAAGGGGAGGAAGGGAGAAAAACAACAGCAAACAAAAAAATGATCCTGGAAAGTGGCTTATGTATGTAAATGGGTTGCTGTTATTTTCTTCTGAAGTTTAAGTTGTCCAGCTTCAGTTTGCAGGGTTTTAAGAAAGCACCGCTTAGTTTTCAGTGATTTCAAATTAGGAAAAAATTGGGAAAAAAAAGAAAAGAAAGAAGAAAAATATTGAAAATGTTATTTTGTAGACTTGTAGCCAGGAAAAATTATAGTTCAGCCCAAACTGTAGAAAATAATAAAAATTGAAAAACATTAGGCAAGACTAGAATCTAACAAGTATGCTATAGTTTTTGAAGCATATTTTTTTCTCTCTCTCCAGTTTCCCATTTTCACTAAAGACAAATCATGGTAGGACCAACTTGCTTTATTTTACCTGGCCAGATTGTTTGTATAAAGTACAGCAAGAATAATTATTTTTCACCTAGGCTTTTTAAAATCGGCGTTGATGAAACTTTGTTCCATAGAAGAAATTTCAAGACATTTTTAAAGCCGAGCCTCACCTCACATATGGATTTGTACCATCAAATACCTATGAGCTGGGTGAATTATCTCTCCTCTTGAGGTTCCAAGATAAACCTAGGGCTCCTGGGCCTGTCAGAAGGTGACATTCTTTACTAATGACAGGTCAGAAACCCTGTACAGGGACTCTGTAGACAAAGTATGAGGCTACTTTTCCCAAGGGCTTTTATTGGCTGCATAAGTCAGATTTTATTCTTTAAGGAAAGCATGCCATTCCAGTCAAAGTCTTGGTAAAGTAACCAGTTTCTCCAATTGTGTCCTCTTACAAATGAGTACAGATTCTTATTGCACTTACGCAAATAACTGTATTGTCATAAGTTAAGAATACTCACCAATAGTTTCCAAATTCTGGAGAAATCAGGTAGAGAGAAACAAATATGCTCCAAATTTTGTTCATAGGAGTGTACTCAATTGTTAAAAGCTGTCAGTAGCTCAAAGGAAAACTTTCAAGACTCTGAAAAGCAAAACAAAGGATCAGCAATGTTTTAAGCAACAAGTCAAAAAGATTACTTCAGTCCATGCAGTTAATTCTTGTTTTGCTTGATATTATGGACATTTTAGCTCTCCTTGAGTCCACCTTGGGCACATGTCATCAGGACTTTGTGTGGCTATGTCATGGGCGTGCATCCTCAACACTGGCAAAATAAACTTTGTAAATAAACTTTCTAAATTAACTGACACCCTCTCAGATATTTGGAGTTCACAAATCAAAATTAAAAACTTTTGTACTTCAAAGGACACCACCAAGAAATTGAAAGGAGTGGAAGACAATATTGGCAAATTGTAGGTCTTATTATATAAGGGACTTGTATGCAGAATATATAAAGAACTGCTATAACTCAACCACCGTGGAACAAGTAACTCAATTTTAAAACAAAGCGTTTGAATAGGTACTACTCCAAAGAAGATATATAAATGACCAATATGTATAAGAAAAGACAATCCACATAATTAATCATTAGGGAAACACAAATTAAACCATGGTGAAATATCACCTCACACCCACTAAGATGGCTATAATAAAAAAGATAACAATAAATGCTGGTGAAGATGTAGATAAACTGGAACCCTCATACATTCCTGATGGCAATATAAAATGAAGTAGCCACTATGGAAAAAATTTGGCAGTTTTCCAAAATGTTGTACATGGAGTTGCCAATGACCCAGCAATTCCATTCATAGGTTGTGATATTATGATTATATGTTTAGGTTTTCCTCCATGGTTTCTGGCTAATAACTCCACTAGCCCTTGTCATAGTCTTTTACTATAATGTTGGGGTGTTATAGGCCTCATGCAATAGAATCTCTCTCCCTGACCTTCTCCCATCCTCTTATACACCTTCCCAAGGCAAGACTTTAATCTAATTGTGGGTTAGAAGACTCTCATTCCAGGAGCAGTCCTGCCTCAACTGGGGAAAGGAATGCTATGCAGAGAGGCCACAAAAAGTCTGAACAGACAGACCTTACTGGGTTTAGATCAGGCACTTTTTGTCCAATCACATTTCTACATGGTTGTCAACCATATCTATGTAATAAAGCCTCAATGAAAACCCAAAGGGACATGGTTCAGAGAGCTTCCAGATAGTTGGAACATGGAGACCCTGGAGGGTAGCGTGCTAGGAGAGGGCATGGAAGTTCTGCTTTCCTTCCCCCATGCCTCACCCTATGCTTCTCTTCATCTGTATCTTTTGTTGTAGCCCTTATAATAAACCTGTAAACACAATTGTTTTTCTCAGTTCTGAGATGTGCTCCAAGCAAACTAATCCAACACAAATTAATCCAGCAAACTAATCCAGGAGGGCATGGGAACCCCAATTTAAAGCTAGTTGATCAGAAGTTTTGGAATCTCAGACTTGTGACTGGGTCTAAAGTAGGGGGCACAGTCTTGGGGGACTGATTCCTCAAACTGTGAGATCTGACACTATCTCCAAGTAGACAGTACCAGCACTGAATTAGAGGATGACCATTTGGGTGTCCTCTACAGAACTCATTGCTTACTTGCTGGTGGAGAGAAATCCCCACATATTTTGAGGTCACGGGAGTCTTCTGTGTTCATTATTACTGTGTTGATGTGAGAACAGAGGGAAAAAAATGGTTTGAAAAACATGTTAAACACAGATGTATATCCAACAGAAATGAGAATACATGTCCACACAAAATATGTACACAAATGTTTATGGCAAAATTATTCATAATAAACAAAAACATGGAAACAACCCAAATATCAATGGATGAATGGCTGAATAAAATTTGATATATCCAACCAATGGAATATTATTCAGCCCTGAAAACAAATGAGGCACTAATACATGCGACAACATGGATGAACCTTGAAAATATCATGCTAAGTGAAAGAAACTGGTCACCAAAGGCCACATTTTGTATTATTCCATTATATGAAATGTGTAGAATAGGCAAATCCACAGAAAAATTAAGTTGGTTGGTAGATATCTGGGGGTTGGTAGAAAATTTGGATTGACCACTAATGGGTACATAGTTTCTTTTGGAAGTGATGAAAACGTTCTAAATTTGATTTTGGTGATATTTGTACAACCCTCAAAACACAGTAAAAACCATTGAATTATATACTTTAAATGGGTAAACTGTATGATATGTGAATGATATCCCAATAAATCAGTTTTTTAAAAAAAGACTGGCCTTATGTAGAAAGGTTTGTTAGAGGATACAGCAACAACTTAGAAACAGGGCTTACATTATAGTCAGGAAAATGGATTCCTTGTATACAAAGATAAAGTAAACTGCAGTTCAATAAGCTAATGTAAAATCAGTAACACTTTCAGAGCTAAGGGATTTCAGAGGTGGGAAATGTCCTCTAGGCAGAGGAAGAGGGAAATGGGGAGAGGTTCAGAAAAAGCTTTCAGCTGGGCCTGAAAAGGCGAAAATTCTTAAGTAGGAAAGTACAAAAGACCTAGGCATGTGGTCCTGCAGGCTGGTCACATCATGGATGAAGGCAGAAAAGATGGAAATGTGAAGGACATGGTGGGACATGGTGGTTCACGCCTGTAATCCCAGCACTTTGGGAGGCCAACATGGGTGAATCACTTGAGGCCAGGAGTTTGAAACCAGCCTGGCTAACACGGCAAAATCCCATCTCTGCTGAAAGTACAAAAATTAGCTGGGTGTGGTGGCAGGCACCTGTAATCCCAGCTACTCAGGAGGCTGAGGCAGGAGAATCTCTTGAACCTGGGAGGTGGAGGTTGCAGTGAGCTGAGATGGCTCCACTGCACTCCAGCCTGCGACAAAGCAAGACCCTGTCTCAA